>NC_045547.1:78008572-78208572 GCF_009769535.1 Thamnophis elegans
CAACCTAACCCTAAACCTAACCCTAACCCTTAACCTAACGCTAAACCTAATGCTAAACCTAACGCTAAACGTAACCCTAACGCTCTAAACCTAACCCTAACCCTTAACCTAACCCTAACCCTAACCCTTATCTTTATGTGAATTGGCTTGCTTTAATTTTATTTTTATGTCAATTTTTAATTTTTTTCGTCGCGCTGTGATGACGTCAAATGCGCGCTTTCGTCGAGCGTGCTTTTGTGGACCGCGGTTTTGACGGGTCACGGATTGCCAGGGAGGGCAGACCATTTTTATCTAGGCTTTCTCCTCCAGGACACTAACCCGGTTACCACCTACGCAGTGGCAAAGTTCTGTGCTGCCGCAATGTCCATAAGAAAAAAAATTGGCTACAGAAGTATAGTTGTCATCTTGTACCAATTATCTGGACATACCTCTAACAATCTTTGGACCATTATGTTATTATCCACTTTTAATGTCAATACTTTTTAATTATATTTTAATGTTAGTTTTTTTTTAACATAGGGTAGAAACTAATGTGTATTGCTGGTCTTTGACCCTAATAAAGATTTTACTTACTCACTTACTTACTTACTCCTTCCTTCCAACACTGATGCTGTTACCTAGTTTGGTAAGGAAAGGTCAGCAAGGCAACAAGCCAGCTGAGAGAGAGAGAGAGCACCAAGGACCTTCTCTCAAATTCAGGGTTCAAGGTCTTACAGGACAAAGTGGGGGGTCCTAAGACCGCACTGAACACCCCCCCCCAACCGCCTTCTTTACCTCGTAGATATCCGGGATGTAATACTTCTGGAAGTAGACCCTCAACGCGGGGTCCCCATTCTGAAGAACGGGCATGGTCAGTCCAAGGGCTCCCTGTAACACTGCCCACCCACTGGCCGGAATAGCTGGGAAGGCAGGCGACCACCGCCCCCGCTCCCAACGGCCGCTCCGACTCTCCGCTGCGCCTACGCCCCCGGAACACGCGTCTCTCTCCTGCGCACGTGTGAATGCGTGCAAACTATTCCACGCCTCCGGATTGGAACCAGAGAGGTTCTTTAATTTAGGCAAAGTGGGGTGAACCCCTGATCTTTAGCCGGGGGTGGGTGGGTTTTGTTTCATCCATGGGGAAGGGTCTCAAAAAAAAAATTCCCCTTCCTCCGCGGTGGGCAAAACACTCGGGCAGCCCCAGCGCGGATCGTCACTCGGGATCCACCCAGGGGGATCCCCGGGATCCACCTCCCGGGAGGCGGAGACCGCCTGACCCGCGTTCAGCGGAAGGAGTCGCTTCCCCACGTGCTCTAAGCCTTCCCGTCCTTTTTCTTTCCGGAAAAGACGCGCGTCCTGCTTTGCCATGAAGGAAGCGGGCGGTTGGACGTTGCGGGGAGGGTTGGTGGGCTTGGCGGCGGCGGCGGGGGTCGCCTACGGCCTTTACCGGGCGGCTTCCCGGAGGAGCGGAGGAGCCTCCCCGGGGCCGAGGGATTTGGAAGGAGAGCCGGGTCTCCACGGTGGGGGAGAAGCCTCGGGGTCTGCCGGGTTGCCTAGCCCCCTCCCGGCACCTTTGGGGGGCTTCCCGCAAGGTCAGATTTCCCCTTCCTTATTTTCTTCCACGTGTTTCTTCTCCCCCCCCTTCAAAGAACACGTGTTTTACCTTTGTATTCTTCGGGGGGGGGGGGGCGCTCAGCTGCACAGAGAGTCCTCGACTTATGACCATAATGGAGCCCAACTTTTCTGGGGCTCAGTTGGTTAACAGTCCTGTTGTTTGTTTGTTTACTTACTTGTTTGTTTTATTTGTTTTCCCGTGTACAAGATGAACAGGGATAAGAATACACGTGAATAAGAACAGAGGGAATGGGGACAGTAGGACAGGGAGGGTAGGCAGGCTGGTGTGATTTTTTTTTTATTAAAGTTTTTTCTATTTTTCCATTTTCATAACATAATCACATGTATACCATTACATAGCCAACATCATATTGTATTATTAAATGTTTGCATCAATTCATCTTACCATCAGCTCCCCAAAACCAATTATTGGCTCTTCTGCTCTCCATCCACCCTATTTGTATTCTGTCCATCCCTTTCTTCTCCCTCTCTCCTCTCCCTCCCTACCTCCTTTCTTCCCTCTGTCGTCCTTCTCTTCTCTACTTCCCCTTCCTCTCTCCTTCTCCCTCTCTCCTCCCCCTCCCTACCTCCTTTTTTCCCTCTGTCATCCTTCTCTTCTCTACTTCCCCTTCCTCTCTCATTCTTCCTCTCTCCTCCCTCTCCCTACCTCCTTTCTTCCCTCTGTCATCCTTCTCTTCTCTACTTCCCCTTCCTCTCTCCTTCTCCCTCTCTCCTCCCCCCTTCTCCCTCCTTTCTTACCTCTGTCGTCCTTCTTTTCTCTACTTCCCCTTCCTCTCTCCTTCTCTGTCTCTCCTTTCCCTCCCTACCTCCTTTCTTCCCTCTGTCATCCTTCTCTTCTCTACTTCCCCTTCCTCTCTCCTTCTTCCTCTCTCCTCCCCCTCCCCACCTCGTTTCTTCCTTCTGTCGTCCTTCTCCTTCCTCTCTCCTTCTCCCTCTCTCCTCCCCTACCTCCTTTCTTCCCTCTCTCATCCTTCTCTTCTCTACTTCCCCTTCCTCTCTCCTTCTCCGTCTCTCCTCCCCCTCCCTACCTCCTTTCTTCCCTCTGTCATCCTTCTCTTCTCTACTTCCCCTTCCTCTCTCCTTCTCCCTCTCTCCCCTCCTTCCCTACCTCCTTTCTTCCCTCTCTCATCCTTCTCTACTTCCCTTTCCTCTCTCCTTCTTCCTCTCTCCCTCCCCCCCTACCTCCTTTCTTCCCTCTGTCCTCCTTCTCTTCTCTACTTCCCCTTCCTCTCTCCTTCTCCTCTCTCTCCTTTCCACTCCTCCTTTCTCTCCTCCTCTTCCCCCCTCCGTCCCTCTCTCCTATCCCTCTCTTCTTCCCTTACCTCTCCCCTCTACTTCCCACTCTTCATCTCATTTACTTGGTGTATTTCAGCTTCTGAGCAAGCTCCTTTTTATGTTGATGGTATTTATAATTCCTCTTCAATATACATATTTAATTTTTCTCCTCCTTTTTAGTAGAAAAAAAGTGGCATAACAGAAAAGTATACATATATAGTCATTGTGCTTTTAATTCCCCCCCCCAACCTAATTTTGGTCGAGCTGTAGACCTGGTTATAATTATACAATTGTATATAATTGTATATAATTATACAGTTACAGCTATTCTCATCATTATCTTTATAGAGTTGCACATCCTTTCGTGCCCCCAATTTGTGATTCTGTCTTTTTATCACAATAGTTTTCCATTGCACGCTGGTGTGCTCATGCACACTTTACATTAACAATTGCAGTGATTCGCTTAACAACTGCAGTAAACAACTGGACACAAGGACAGTTTTTGCCGAATGCCATCGCTCTGCTAAACAACTAATTCTCACAACACTGTCAAACTATTTACTAAGACTGTATTGCTATTATTATTCTCATCCTTCCTATTACTGATCTCCCATTTCTGACTATAACCATGTTGCTATATCTTTACAACTTACATTATTTTTATTGTTTCCTGGTATGATTTGATTGCTTATTAGTATCCTATGGCTATCACTAAGTGTTGTATACTATGATACTTGATGAATGCATTTTATTTTTCTTTATGTACACTGAGAGCTTATGCACCAGAGACAAATTCCTTGTGTGTCCAATCACACTTGGCCAAGAAATATTTTTTTTCATTCTCTAAGATAATTATCTAAGATAATCAATTATCTAATTATCTAATCCAATTCAAGCATGAATTAGATAACCGATATAAGTATAAACATGATTATGAATACATGAAATGAATAAGAATACAAGGGAATATTAGGACAGGGATGGTAGACATGTTGGTGCGCTTATGCACGCCCCTTAAAGACCTCTTAGGAATGGGGTGAGGTCATACATGTGGTTATTTGTATGAAAAATAAAAAAAACTTTTTTAAAAAAGCAATTGGGTGAGGTCACAGTAGACAGTCTTAAGGTTAAAGTTTTGGGGGTTTAAGGAATTCTATTCTATTCTATGTCATAAAATGGGGCACAACTCACTTAATCCAGGTCTCACAGCCACAGCAATTGGGGGCTCAATGGTCGTAAATGGAGGATTATTTGCATTTCTGGGGAAAAAACAAAACAATCATTCGGTGTAATGTTTATTTTCTAACATTAGGGGGCAGTGATGGTTCAAAATCCTCCCATGGCGTTCTTGAAGCCCATCACATTAAGAGTCTTCTTCATCTGCTGGAGTCTACAGAGGATTCTTTGGTTCAAGAACAGATCTTGGTTACCTTGAGCAACAGCGCGGCTTTCTCCGTAAATCAAGTAAGGGCTGTTCTTTGTTTCCATGCCACCATAGAAAAAGAAGCCAATGTTGTAATACAGGGGTCTCCAAACAGGGCCACTTTAAGACTTTGTGGACTTCAACTCCCAGAATTCCTCAAGTCAGCCTTTGTGGACTTCAACTCCCAGAATTCCTCAAGTCAGCCTTTGTGGACTTCAACTCCCAGAATTCCTCAAGACAGCCTTTGTGGACTTCAACTCCCAGAATTCCTCAAGTCAGCCTTTGTGGACTTCAACTCCCAGAATTCCTCAAGTCAGCCTTTGTGGACTTCAACTCCCAGAATTCCTCAAGTCAGCTTTTGTGGACTTCAACTCCCAGAATTCCTCAAGTCAGCCTTTGTGGACTTCAACTTCCAGAATTCCTCAAGTCAGCCTTTGTGGACTTCAACTCCCAGAATTCATCAAGTCAGACTTTGTGGACTTCATCTCCCAGAATTCCTCAAGTCAGCCTTTGTGGAATTCAACTCCCAGAATTCCTCAAGTCAGCCTTTGTGGACTTCAACTCCCAGAATTCCTCAAGACAGCCTTTGTGGACTTCAACTCCCAGAATTCCTCAAGTCAGCCTTTGTGGAATTCAACTCTCAGAATTCCTCAAGACAGCCTTTGTGGACTTCAACTCCCAGAATTCCTCAAGTCAGCCTTTGTGGACTTCAACTCCCAGAATTCATCAAGTCAGACTTTGTGGACTTCATCTCCCAGAATTCCTCAAGTCAGCCTTTGTGGACTTCAACTCCCAGAATTCCTCAAGTCAGCTTTTGTGGATTTCAACTCCCAGAATTCATCAAGTCAGCCTTTGTGGACTTCAACTCCCAGAATTCCTCAAGTCAGCCTTTGTGGACTTCAACTCCCAGAATTCCTCAAGTCAGCCTTTGTGGACTTCAACTCCCAGAATTCCTCAAGTCAGCTTTTGTGGATTTCAACTCCCAGAATTCATCAAGTCAGCCTTTGTGGACTTCAACTCCCAGAATTCCTCAAGTCAGCCTTTGTGGACTTCAACTCCCAGAATTCCTCAAGTCAGCCTTTGTGGACTTCAACTCCCAGAATTCCTCAAGTCAGCCTTTGTGGACTTCAACTCCCAGAATTCCTCAGCCAGGCTGGCTGGGGAATTCTGGGGCTTGAAGTCCACAAAGTCTTAAAAGTTGCAAAGTTTCGGAGACCCCTGTTATAACAGAACAAAAAATAATAGATATAATTTTTTTTTAAAAAAATGTTCCTCTTTAATCAATTCCTAAAAATGAATGGGATTTAAGACCATATCCAATCATTTTAATAAATTTTTTTTTTAAAAAAAGGAGAAGCAATGCAAACGTCACAGTAGGCTGAAAATACTCAGTTAAAAACTGGAGTCGTGGTTTTTGAAAAGAATAGTAGTTTTTTGATACGGTGGTACCTTAAGTGCTCAACTGCTTTGAAACTCATTGAATTTGGTACTCAGCGCATTTTGATCTGAAAATGTCCCGATACTCAGCGTTTGTTTGGTACTTAACTCACAAGCTAGAATTTGTCAATGTCCCCTGCCTTGTGACTCA
Organism: Thamnophis elegans; assembly: GCF_009769535.1. Lineage (NCBI taxonomy): Eukaryota > Metazoa > Chordata > Lepidosauria > Squamata > Natricidae > Thamnophis > Thamnophis elegans. Next base: position 78,014,473 of record NC_045547.1, read on the forward strand.
CTATGTTATACTTATGGGAAAAATTTGTTTGGTACTCATTGTGCCTCCCCCAACAAATTACCGTAATGAGAAGTATCAAGGTACAAATTCATGACGTACAGCAAATTGTTTCTGTACAATATTTCTTCTGTTTCACCTGCTAAGGAGATGCTAGCCACATGTTCCACCTCAATGCAGGTGTATAAATGGGTTAATTATTCTGATTCTTTTTCATTTTGACTCTCATGTGTTTGTGCATGTTCAAGTGGGAAATGGGTGTTATTGGCTTAAGGCTCTCTTGGTTTTCTAAGCCTTCCCCAGTTGCAAAAGATGTCAACAAAATTATTTGGTGACATCCTACTATCAGCAGCCATGATTCTTCAGTCCCAAAGTCAAAACACATTGATTTTTCTGTTGTAGAAGGAATGAATTTATATGTGACAGCATTACTAGGAATCAAGAAATAAGAGCCTATCGCAGCAGCGGGGAAAATACTGTAAATAATTTTCAGCATTAACAGAAAGCAATTTCACAATCGATAGTACAACTCACAGTCCGGTAGCTCGAATCCTCCCTTGTTTTTACTGTCTTGCAACATTTTTAATTAATTATCGGAATTACTTGAAAATAGGGTATCCATTTTAGTTTGTGAATATCTTTTTCCAGGTGACCGTATGATCATGGCTGTGTGATTTACCTCCTTTGCATTATTAATTTTTAAACTTTATTTTCCAATAAATCGGCTATTAAGAACAATTGGGTTTTTTTTTTTATAGATGATAGATAATTTGGGCGAATTCCCCTCCATGAAATGAGTTTTTTTGGACTTAAGATGGAATTAAGATGGTTATATGTGATATTTTCCTATTTGTTTAATTTGTAGAATATCATTCGAAATTTAGGTGGCCTCTCTCTGATTGGACAAATGCTTTCCGTTCCCGTCACCGATGTTAAACAGAAAGCACTTAATGCCCTCAATAACTTGAGTATGAATACTAAAAATCAGGAGGAACTGAAGGTGAGTTTAAAATAACACTGTATAATGAAAACGGATATGAACAAAGTTTCTGAAGAACTTAATGCAGCGGGAGTGCTGGTTTTATTCATAGGTATGATATAGATCAGTTGAATATTATATAGCATAGTCATTTTTTAAAAATAAATTATTTAAATTACTTAATTATTTAAAAGTAAAGTGCCTTTCAGGTTACAACACTTAGGAGCAGGAGTGGTTTTCACTTACTTTCCCTACCGGTTCTCAAATGTGTGTGCGCGCATGTGCTCTATTCGCTCGTACACGCCCCATCCGTGCATGCACCTGGCCTTCCGTCCCTAAACGGGACAAAATAGAACAAGGTCGGGTGGGTTAGCCCACCTGCGATTTCCGCTATCGGTTCACTACTCCCGTGATGGCGAACCATCATGCGGGCATGCGAGCCGTTGCCCAGCTCAGCTGCACCGCGCATGTGCACGCACCTCCCACCGGCTAGCTGATTTTCAGGTCTCTGTAGCGCTTGGGGGAGAAGTGCGTCCATGTGCTAAGCCCAAAATGGGCTGGGAGGAGTGGCTTCTCCCCCGTGCCCCATTTTTGGGCCCAGGAGGCTTCAGGGAGGCCCTCTAGGCCCAAAACGGGACACAAAAGGGGGGGTCGTGTGCACATGCGCGGGGGGCGTGTCACACGCGCATTGCATTATGAGTGCAGATGCACGCAAGCTTTCGGCACGTGAGGACAAAAAGGTTAGCCATCACTGGACTACTCCTTTGAGTTGTTCTGTGCTCTGGCTGGCGTCGGCTTTGAGGTTGTCCGTCCGCCATGTTCTTTGGCGGCCTGGTTTCCACTTACCACGAACTCTTCCCAACACAATTGCTCTTTCCCGTGAACTGCTCCCACATTGACAGTACCCAAAGTAAATGAGATCTCTGTGGCTTTGTAGTAACGTATTGGCAAAAGTGTTTTTTGTGTTTATGTTTTATCCCTCTTAGAACTACATTACCAAAGTGTGCGAGGAAGTTGACGCCTCTCCTGTAAACTCCGAATTGCAGTTAGCCGGCCTTCGGTTTTTAACCAACATATCCGTGACAAATGACTATCATTCCATGATGACTAGCTTCGTACCCAATTTTCTGCACTTGCTGTTTGACGGAAATGAAAGGACTCAGGTACAATAGTCCCCTGTTTTATCATTAAATAGAAGAAGGAAACATTCAGTATTTAGCCTTTTAGGTTAATACTTTAATCTAATAACTACCGTATTTTTCGGAGTATAAGACGCACCTTTTTCCCTCAAAAAAGAGGGTGAAAATCTGGGTGCGTCTTATACACTGAATACAGCATTTTTTTGCCTCCCGGATCCCTGCCCCTTCACCAAAATGGCCATGCAGAGCCTTTAGGAGGCTTTCAGAGGGCTCCTGGGGGCTGGGGAGGGCAGCATTGAGTGAAAAACAGGCGGTTTTTTTGCTCGTTTTTGCGCCCTACCACCACAGGAACACTCTATAAGCCTCCTAAAGGCTATCCATGCCCTTTTTTGACAAAATGAAGAGCCCGTTTTCACAAAATGGGCCATTTTTTGCTCATTTTTGACACCCCCCCCCCCGGAGTACTCTACAAGCCTTCTAAAGGCTATTCATTCCCTTTTTTTAAAAACGGGCCCGTTTTCGCAAAAAATGGGTCATTTTTGGGAGGTTTGCAGAGTGCAAAAACTTTTTTTTTTAATTTGCCTCTTCGAAACCTTGCTGCGTCTTATACTCCAGTGCGTCTTATACTCTGAAAAATACGGTAACTAAATTATCTTAACCTAATTAATTGCTCTGAAACTAAATATAGGTAGTTGCTTTACTTACAGTCCCAACTGAGCCCCAAATTTCTGTTGCTAAGCGAGATGTTTTAGTAAGTATGCAATTCTTAAAATTAGTAACCTTGTTGTTAAGTGAATCTGGTTTCCCCATTGACTTTGCTTGTCAGAAGGTCGCAAAAGGGGACCACCAGGACACTGCGACAGTGCAATCAACATTTGGTCACATGACTATGGGGATGCTGTGGTCATAAATGTGAAAAATGGCCATAAGTCACTTTTTTCAGTAACTTTGAACGGACACTAAGTGAATTATTTGTAAGACAAGGTTTTTTTTCCAAAATAAGTGTCAAAAATGAGAGTGGAGTTTTAACTATTTGACTTTTCCAAACGTAAATAAAATCTTCGTCAAATATAAACTGGCAAATATAAATGTAAAGATGAATATAGGTCGTCCTTGACTTACGACCTACAATTGTACGGCCTAATTTTTTTTTTCTGGCTGAGCAGGACAGTTGTTAAGCGAGTTTTGCTCCATTTTACGACCTTTCTTGCTGCAGTTGTTAAGTGAATCGCTGCAGTTGTTAAGTTGCACTGCAGACGTCATAAATACGAATCAGATGCACGAAAGTCATCTGATGACTTTCAGTCATCGCATCACTGCGAGGTGGCACAGTGGTTAGGGTGCAGTACTGCAGGCCACTTCAGCTGACTGTTATCTGCAGTTTCAGCGGTTCAAATCTCACCGGCTCAAGGTTGACTCAGCCTTCCATCCTTCCGAGGTGGGTGAAATGAGGACCCAGACTGTGGGGGCGATATGCTGACTCTGTAAACCGCTTAGGGAGGGCTGAAAGCCCTATGAAGCGGTATATAAGTCTAACCGCTATTGCTATTGCTAAGTCTTTTTGTAACCAACTAATACACACTTTCTGCAGCATGTAAAGAAGGATTGTGATTGTTTTAAATAAAATAAAATAAATAAATAAATAAATACGAATCAGTGGCCAAGCATCTGAATTTTGATCCCATGAGCATCAGGATACTGCAAATGGTTGTAAGTGTGAAAAAGCGATATGGTAACTTTGACCGGTCATTAAGTGGACTGTTGTAAGTCAAGGCCCAGGCAAGCCATGTTCTAAACTATCTATTACCTTTAAATCCTACCTGGCCAGGTAAATGTACTTCTATCTCATATTAATTTGTTAGACGAAGCAATAGCAATAGCAGTTAGACCTATATACCGCTTCATAAGGCTTTCAGCTCTCTCTAAGCGGTTTACAGAGTCAGCATATCGCCCCCACAGTCTGGGTCCTCATTTTACCCACCTTGGAAGGATGGAAGGCTGAGTCAACCTTGAGCTGGTGAGATTTGAGCAGCCGAACTGCAGAACTGCAGTCAGCTGAAGTAGCCTGCAGTGCTGCATTTAACCACTGTGCCACCTCGGCTCAGAAGAACCCTTTTCAATGTTACAGGTTCAAGTCCTGAAAGTACTTGTGAACTTATCGGCAAACCCAGCAATGGCGGATCAGCTACTTAATTCACAGGTAAAGCAGCTTTTATCCTTTGCTCCTCCTTGTTTGGCTGTTTCCTTCACTCGTTCATTTATTTCATTTCTTATATTGTGAATTCCTTCTAATTTTGAGGGGAAACGTTTGTCCCTTCATTGCATAGCCACTGAAACCTGTGTGCACCTATATCGTTGAAAGCTTTATTGATGGTGCTTGTCGATTTTAAAGGCATAAACTTTTTAAAAAAGCAATAATATTTGTTTACAAATAATTGCTGAAGTTATTTAAGCGACATTAGCATTTTGGGTTTGAAATGGAACAGAGGTTATCCAGGAAACTGCATTCTATCTATAGAATCTATCTTATCTATCTATCTATCTATCTATCTATCTATCTATCTATCTATCTATCTATCTATCTATCTGTCATCTATCTATCTCTATCTATCTATCATCTATCTATCATCTATCTATCTATGTATATCTATCTATCATCTATCTATCATCTGTCTATCATCCATCCATCTATCTATCTATCTATCTATCTATCTATCTATCTATCTATCTATCTATCTATCTATCTATCTATCTATATCATCTATCTATCTATCATCTATCTCTATCTATCATCTATCTATCTATCTATCTATCTATCTATCTATCTATCTATCTATCTATATCATCTATCTATCTATCATCTATCTCTATCTATCATCTATCTATCTATCTATCTATCTATCTATCTATCTATCTATCTATCTATCTATCTATCTATCTATCTGTCATCTATCTATCTCTATCTATCTATCATCTATCTATCATCTATCTATCTATGTATATCTATCTATCATCTATCTATCATCTGTCTATCATCTATCTATCTATCTATCTATCTATCTATCTATCTATCTATCTATCTATCTATCTATATCATCTATCTATCTATCATCTATCTCTATCTATCATCTATCTATCTATCTATCTATCTATCTATCTATCTATCTATCTATCTATCTATCTATATCATCTATCTATCTATCATCTATCTCTATCTATCATCTATCTATCTATCTATCTATCTATCTATCTATCTATCTATCTATCTATCTATCTATCTATCTATCTATCTATCTATCTATCTATCTATCTATTGTATAAACCAATGGATTTTTCAGAAATTATGTTCCCTGATATGATTCAACATATACATTAGTGGCCAAAATTGTGGAAACCTTTTGGGAACAGTGTATTTTTGAGGTTTGATGGCTAATAACCACTTTTTTTTGGGGGGGGGGGGGAGTTTCATGATAATTATATTCCACTGCTGGAATAGTCTGGGAATAGCCCAGACCTTAAGCCAACTGAAAATCTATAGAGCCAACTAAAGAAACCTGTTAGTCAGAAGCGACCCAGCAATAAAACCCAGTTAACAGAAGCAATAATTCAATCTTGGTTCACATTAGAACAGCTGCAGAACTAAAACACTTGGTTCACTCCATGGGAAGATGTTGTAAGGCCGTAATTCATGCTAAAGGTTACCCAACTAAGTATTAACTGACACGGTGATACCGTATTTTTCGGAGTATAAGATGCACCAGAGTATAAGACTCACCAATATTTTGAAGAGGCAAATAAAAAAAATATTTTTGCACTCTGCAGACCTCCCAAAAACAGCCGGTTTTTGGTGAAAACGGGCCCGTTTTTTGTCAAAAAAAAGGCATAGATAGCCTTTAGGAGGCTTATAGAGTGCTCCTAGGGGGCAAAATTGAGCAAAAAATGGCCCACTCATTTCTGCCCTCCACAGCCCCCAGGAGCACTCTGCAAGGCTCCTAAAGGTTATGCACGGCCATTTTGGTGAAGGGGGCGGGGTTTCGGGAGGCCAAAAATGCTGTACTCAGTGTATAAAATGCACCAAGATTTTCAGCCTCTTTTTTGAGGGAAAAAGGTGCGTCTTATACTCCGAAAAATACGATAACATAGTTAATGTTATAAATAACAAACTTATTTGTATATCTCATTTCACTTTTCTTCTTTATAACTGCTATTCTAATAAAAAATCTTTCATAAAAGTTATTGCATTACATTCTTGATTAAATTATCTTTCCATTAATATATAATTGTATGGTACTACTCCCAAAAAAGTGGTGTTATATACACTTTTCCCAAAAGGTTTCCATAATTTTGGCCACTGCTGTAACCTGCTATTAAGTCATTGGGATCGTTCAAAGCAATGCATTACTCTTTGTTAAATAAGTAAATTCACGTGAATCAATAAATTCACGCTGTTTCTTTAAACTTAAACTAAAAATGAACACGGTTTACATTTTTTTCCATGTCTTTCCAGGCGCCTCTTCTCCTATCTCTGTTTGACAGCTGCATAAACAAAGATATTTTGCTCAGAGTTCTTGTGTTCGCCACGAACTTGACAAAGTCCATGAGACACATCAAGGATTCTGCTAGCCAGAATCGGTACAATGAAGAGTCAATATTTTCTACTCTTTCCGACAATTCTCTCTATACTCAAAAACTGGCATCTCTGTTGCATCATTACGATGCAGAGGTTAAAGAGCAAGTTGCAAAACTAATAATGCAGCAGTGCTGAGCTCAAGACATCCGTCTCAAATCATTCCATCTTCAAAATCCTGAATGGCATAAAAGATATATCAGTGACGACCTCCGGTCGCTATTTTATTGGCCTGCGTAAAATTTCCTGGAGGGACACGGTGGCTCAGTGGTTAAGATGCTGAGCTTGTCGATCAGAAAGGCCAGCAGTTCTGCCGTTCAAATCCCTAGCGCCGCGTAACGGAGGGAGCTCCCGTTACTTTTCCCAGCTTCTGCCAACCTCTAGCAGTTCGAAAGCACGTAAAAAATGCAAGTAGAAAAATAGGAACCACCTTTGGTGGGAAGGTAACAGCGTTCTGTGCACCTTCTGCATTTAGTCATGCCAGCCACATGACCACGAAGACGTTTTTGGACAGCACTGGCTCTTCGGCTTTGAAACGGAGATGAGCACCGCCCCCTAGAGTTGGGAACGACTAGCACGTACACTATGTGTGAGGGGAACCTTTACTTTTACCTAAAGTTTCCTCATTTTTAACTAGAGAACTATTAGCAATCCTGGACATTCCCTTCTGCCTCTATGATATTGCCCCCATCTCTGGAAATAAAGAGAAGGTCCATGGACTCTGAAATAATTTGAAACTTCAGGACAATGTCTGGAGGTTTGTTCTCCAAGCTTGTGGTTTGGTTTCCGAATGTTTCATTACCAGATTAGGTAACATTTTTAGCAAAATTTGGGGAATTATTTCTATATCTTCCTCTAGCCACTGCTGTGGCCCGCCAGCAGAGGTAGTGGCAAACTCAGACAGAGAGGAGGTTGGGGAGGAACCTGGGCCAGTCCTGGAATCTGGGGAAGGCTCTGATGAGGGAGGCAGAGATGGGGCCAGAGCCGTATGCCAGTTATCAGCTGCCTTTAGAGTCGGAGATTAGTGGGGCAGAAGAACAGCTGGAGCCTGTTCCCGATGTGCGCATGCACAGAGCTGCAAGTAGAAGGGAACAGTTAAGGAACAAGGGCCGATTCGGGAGTAAAGCACAGGTGAATGGTGAATGGCCCCTCCCAGAGGGAATAAAGAGGAGCGAAGGGAGTGGAGTTTGCAGGAGACAATTAGTCCGCTTAATTAACGTGAAGATTTGTTCGTGACTCTCAGAGACTCCTTGCTAAGTATTTTCTTGTATAGCGCTGCGTTTGGAAGATATCGGCCTGGCAGCTCTCCAAGGTCTGTGGTTGTAAATTCACCCTTGAAAGACTTTGCTGGATTTGAATAAGAGGGATTCGTATTAGCTTAATAAAAAAAGGGGTTTGGTCGGGACAAGGAGTCTGCCTCAGGATTTTATGAAGCCTAAATCAGGACAGTCACATCTACCCAACCCATGAGAGCGGAGAGGCAGGGAATGTGAGGGGTCGCTTCTCCAAGGAGGACCATTCTGTGGATCTTCTCCGTGGTGACTTTCTCTCTCCTCTGTCGAACGTCGTCCCTGCAAAAATAAGATTGGCCCTCACTTTTGACACCAAGACCTGGGTTTTGCCAATAGGCCTGAGTGGGATGGAGCCCATCAAATAGTTCATTTGATTGTTGTCACCAGGCTGAGGGGTGAGATTATTACTTTATCGTTTTTGCAATGGGTTTTTAGCCTTGAAAGTTGCAAATAGCCTTGGTAAAAGCACACTTGGAAAACTGCATCCTGTTTTGGTCGCAGCGATGTAAAAAAAAGATGTTGAGACTCTGGAAAGAGTGCAGAGAAGAGCAACCAAGATGATTAGGGGACTGGAGGCTAAAACATGAACTGGGTATGTCTAGTTTAATGAAAAGAAGGACTAGGGGAGACATGATAGCAGTGGTCCAATATCTCAGGGGTTGCCACAAAGAAGAGGGAGTCAAGCTATTCTCCAAAGCACCTGAAGGCAGGACAAGAAGCAACAGATGGAAACTATAATTTTTTGGTGCCGAAAAGATTCGCCATCACTGGTATAGGGTTTCCTGCCTAAGCAGGGGGGTTGACTAGAAGACCTCCAAGGTCCCTTTCAGCTCTCTCATTCTGTCCGTTCAAGTCATCCGGAATCACTTAAAAGTAAGTTGAGTAAGTACATTTGTTTATTTTGAAATAAATATGTAGCCTGAACTTCTAAAGCGTATGGCAAGTTGGAAAGATGGAGGGAATAAAACCCCAGTTGTTATTCCACGATATCAACAGGAATGGCGTTATAAGAACTCCAAGAAGAGACTACAGTATGTTCTTGATTCGAATCACATATCCCTCTTGGCTGTCCTCCCAAATTTCATGCTTCAAGAGAAGAATGAATGGATCATTCAGTTATTTAGGCTTGCAGGGAGGGGGATGGTAATTTCCATGAGATGTGAAATGCTTGCCCTATGCCAAAATACTTTCATTTTTTTACTTGCAAATGTACCGTATTTTTCAGAGTATAAGACGCACCAAGATTTTGAAGAGGCAAATTTTTTTAAAGAAAAAAGTTTTTGCACTCTGCAGACCTTCCAAAAATGGCCCGTTTTTCACAAAAAATGCCCCCCCCTTTTTTAAAGGGGCATGATAGCATTTAGGCTTCTAGAGTGCTCCTGGGGGGTGCCCCCCCAAATGAGCAAAAAACTGCCAATTTTTTGTGAAAATGGGTCCGTTTTTTGTCAAAAAGGCATGCATAGCCTTTAGGAGGCTTATGGAGTGCTCCTGGAAGTTGGGGAGGGGAAATTCACCACAAAACGGCCCATTTTTCGTTCATTTCTGCCCTCCCCAGCACCCAGGAGCACTCTGAAAGCCTCCTAAAGGCTATGCACAGCCATTTTGGTGAAGGGGGCGGAGTTTCGGGAGGCAAAAAATGCTGTATTCCGTGTATAAGACGCACCCAGATTTTCAGCCTCTTTTTTGATGGAAAACGGTGCGTCTTATACTCCGAAAAATACAATATGTCCTTTTTGTTCAGGGGCTCCTAATGATATGCCATATAAGATGCTCCGAAGTATAAGACGCACCTAGCTTTTGGGAAGGAAAACAAGGGGGGGGGAAATCTGCCTCTCCCTCCCAGTAATTCGCCTCCTTGCAGCAAACAGCAAACAGCACAGACGATATACACTGTGGTGTATTTCTGTTCATGTCTGCTTGACTCATAGAAATAGCAAAGAATTGGAGAAATGTACATTATGGCAGTATATTAATGCCAGAAAGCTTTCTTAAATGTAGTCACACTAACTCCTCCCAATTATTTAAATAGGTCTACTCCAAACACGACTAAGTCAGGATCTAACTCAGCTGCCTTATCTTAATACTGCAAGACTAAGCTTCTACAGATGCTGTTAAAATTGATGTGGCTTTCTGGAAGTATACATTATTCTCTGCTGTTTAAAAGAAGATATAGTAGCACTGGGCCTCTTCAGATCAAGCATTGAAAAAGCTTCATTTTGTTGAGTTGTCTAGAACAATAATAAAGCAGTCTTTAAAAAATAATAATTTGAACATTCTATAGGCATTTATAGTTATTGACTTACCTCCTTGCAGCAAACAGCAAACAGCCTGTTTCAGTTCAGCCTGATTAGCGCAAGGAAAAAAATGCCTACTTGCAGCAAACAGTAAACAGCCCGTTTCAATTTCAGCACGGGCCTCTTGATGATCAGCTGGTTCAGGCTGCAGGGATTGCAGCCTGAAACAGCTGATGTTCGGGAGGCTGATCCAACCGACAATCAGCTGCTTGTGCTAATCAGGCCGTGTTGAAGCTGAAACTGGCTGTTTGCTGCCAGGAGGGAAATTGCTGGGAGGCAGAGGCCAAAGGGTGGGGGTGGGCAGGTCTACATTTGGTGTATAAGACGCACCCAAATTCTCACCCTCTTTTAGGGGGGAAAGGTGGGTCTTATACTCTGAAAAATATGGTACCCACTCCTGTTTTCCACTCCATAACAACCCTTCTTCGGAGTAGTTTGTGACGGTCTCAAACTCACTCAATAAACTTCATAAAGCATTAAATTATACGGTTGGAAGGGACTTTGGAGGTCTTCTAGTCCAGCCCCTGCTAAAGCAGGAAATTGTGCATCATTTCAGACAAATGGGTCAATAGGTTCTTGAAAATCTCCAGTTATGGAGCACCCACAACTTCTGAAAGGCAAACCTTTCCGTGGATTAATTGTTCTCACCGTTAGGAAATTTCTCCTTGGTTCTAGGTTGGATCTCACTTGAATGATCTTCCACCCATTACAGGTTGTCTTTGAGTTACGACCACAATTTACTCATAAGAGTAAATGGTCAAAAGCCACTTTTTTCAGAGCTGTCATAACTTCGGCCACTAGCCAAATTTTTGTGCTACCTGTAGTGGCTTCAAACTTGTATTTTCCCTATAGTAACCTGTTCTGACCCCCCTCGTCCCACACCAACGCACACTCCGAGCCAAAGATAAGTTACGGCATTTAATTAACAGACAGACAGGTCCTTGGCAGCAAACTGGCACAGACAAGCTTGGGTAGCAATCCAGCACAGATGAGCCATGGCAGCAATCCAGCCTGCCAAGTTCACAATAATGATCTCCAACATTCGTTCCTGCATTGACTTCTGCAAGAGGGGCGTGTGCACTAGCTGTCTTTTTATAGTCTGGAGAGGAGCCTAATGACCACCAGCTGAGTGCAATTACCTCCTGTAACTGCGCAACTGTTCCTGATGCCTATTAGCTCTTCGGTGCCGAGCATCCAGGAACAACTCACTGCTGGTATCCGGCTCACTCTCCCTTGTCTCCTCCCCACTGGTCCAAGGCTCAGGTGCCTCCTGATGGCCAACCAGCCTCTCTGCGCCCTGCTCGGAGTCGGAACCCTGTCCAGGGTCCTCCACATCCTCCAGAGCTGACTCAGAGGGCCCCTCGCTGTCGGAGGCAGCTCCAATGGCTCCTGCTGGGCCACAACAGTAACCACTCTCTCAGGTGACAGCCTGAAAAAAACAAAGATTATGATAAATTGGCCCCACCATTTTTCATCCCCAACAGAGAATTAAAAACTCAGAGCTCGGTTTCTAGTCCAACACCTTAAGTACTTTCCCAAAACAATCTAGTTATGAACAACGACAACATGATAATACTTTGGGGCAAGAATTTATTGGCAAAGGAGCAGGTTCACACAAGGATATTTGGTCACGTTTTTAATGCAGAGCAAATGCATCAATCATCAGTAATTTCAGCTTTGTAAGGAATCTGTGCGTCATATTCTTAAAAATTACTGGTTTTGGACATCACAAGCACCATAAGGAAAGAAGCACCAACAAAATGGAGCAGAGTAAAGATTTTTGGAAGCAACGGGTGCTTTCTTAACATTTCTTACGTGCCAGTCATATCCTCAAAACAATAGAAGGCTATTGTTCCAGAGCAAACTTAAACAATTGTACAAAGGTTTATTTCATAGAAGAATCCTTGTTTACTTAAAGTTATTTGTAGCTTGATTAATGCTCTCCATGGTTAATTCATTCATCAAAAATCATGTTGCAAAGTCGATAGGCAAGGGTTTTTTTTTTTTAAGAGGTAGTTACAATTAAACGCGTTAGGTATGGTTAATAAGACGTTTTTTCTGCTTCTATTCAATTCCGTCATCGTTAATCTTTAAATCTCGTGATTCTCCCTGGTTCAAAACAAAGAAATCTTCCGTTTGCAAGCCGTATCTCTCAAGCGCTTCCTTCAGTTTGACAGGTGGGTCTAAGTAGTACTGGGAAGAAAAACAGGAAATGCCAGATTAGACATAAATTAAGTTCTGTGTCGGGTACAGTAGCTATGAACTTGAAATTAAATGTCTCTGGAGATTTTCAGTCATCCAGGTCATGATTGCCCCAAAGGTGCTTTTTCAAGACACAACTGCATTTTCTGGATTTTCTTTGAAGATGCTTCGCTTCCCATCCAAGCAGCTTCTTCAGCTCTGACTGGATGGTGGGGAAGGTTCAACGACAAATGTGCGCACGACAAAAGCGCGGCGAAAAAAGCACGGCGAGAAAACCGCCATGTTGAAATCGCGCCCACAACAGCGCACCAACAGCGCGCCGACAAAAGCGCACCATCAACCATCTGGAGAACCAGTGGCGGAAATTTTGAGTACTTTTGAGAAATACCACCTCTGATTGGTCCCTCCCCCATCTATTCTCTGCCTCTTGAGTCCCAACTGATCGGGAGGGAATGGAGATTTTACAGTATCCTTCCCCTGGAATGGGGTGAGAATCAATGGTGGGATTCAAATTTTTTTACTGCCGGTTCTATGGGCATGGCTTGGTGGGCGTGGAATGGCTTGGTGGGTGTGGCTTGGCAGACATGGCAGAGGAAGGATACTGTAATAACCCTAAACATAACCCTAAACCTAACCCCTGAACCTAACCCTAACTCTAACCCTTACCTTAACCCTAATCGCGCTTTTGTCGGTGTGCTGTTGTCGGCACGCTGTTGTGGGCGCGATTTTGACGTCACGGTTTTCTCACTACAATTTTGTCGGTGCGCTTTTGTCGTGCGCGCATTTGTCGGGTCACGGGTGGGGAAAGGAATACTTTGCAGGCAGCTGGTCATTTGCATCCTTTGAGAGAGTCGTCGAGGCCACTTGGAGGTTTATCTGTCTCCTCAGGGTCTCCTGAGTTGTGCAAATGGATGTGGAGCCTTCTTGGAACTGCTGAAAGGATTGTGCTGTGAAGCCTCGGGAGGGCGAAAAACCGCCCAGCGCACAAACCGGAAGTTCGGGGAACTTCCTGAAGCCTGGGTAGGGCGAAAAACAGCCCAACGGAACCCACCGGGAGTTTGGGAATGACAAAAGGATTAGCCATCACTGTTCTATATCCTTCCACTTTAAAGTTCTGCAAGCAGCACAACTTGTGAGTTATACATACCTCGTTGGCTAAAGCAAAAGTTCCCCAATGAATCCCGATGGACTTCTTGGCTCGTACATCAATGTGGATTCTCACTGCTTCTTCAGGGTTCACATGCTGGCATTTGATAAACCACCTACTCTCCACCCAAAACAAAATAAAAAAAAAATACATAATTTCCTTGACAATTTTGTTTTTCTAAACTGTATTTTTTTCCACAATCGGTGCTTGAATTACAACGTTTATTTTCTGGCCAACATAAATCTCCCAGGTATCCCTTTTCATTTTGCATTTTCCTGGCTACTTCCACACGGCTAAGAATAGTTGCCTATTCATGTGTTAAGACGCCTCTCAGCTACCTGTAAATTTTTGCAAAACACCCCATAGATTACACCTAGTTCCTTTCTCTTGTCTTGCTCTCACCACTCCCTTGTTCGTTGTTAAGTAGCCGTACCCTCTTGCCTCTCTTTGTAATTCAGCCTTGCCGCTACTCAGCACCCCCAAAATGGGTCTGGGACTGTTTGAGCTCAGATTCAGCATTTTCAATGTGTCTGCAGAAGGAAGCAGCTTTTGATTGTGGGTTTTCATTGTAAGCACTTGGACGCTTTCCTATACACTAGATAGTAACTGGCTGTAAAAAGCAGGCTAAGCTGGAAAGTGGAGTTAAACAAGTCATCAGTTTGGAGTCTTTGCGTTGCCACAAAAGACTCAAGTCTAGCTCTTCCCCCCCCCCCTGTGAATTCCATTGGCCCTTATTTAGAACCAATTTAGTTTTGACTGTTAGTGGATCAGATTCCTTTGTACAAGGAATCCTCGAGTTATGATCACAATTGAGCCCAACATTTCTGTTGCTAAGTGAATCATTTGTACATTTGGACCAGTGGTGGGTTTCAAAAATTGTTCGAACCTAGTCTGTGGGTGTGGCCTCCTTTGTGGGAGTGGCTTGCCACCCATGTGACCGGATGGGAGTGGCTTGCCACTCATGTGACCGGATATGAAGATGCCGACGACACATGTCAGAACCACCTTAAATTACCTCACACACAGCCCTGGCATGCATAAGAATACGATGTAAACTTGTTTTTTAAAAGGCATCTTTGGTTTGCGTTAAAGCAACTTCAACACACGCAATGTTCTGATTGCACCACAAATGCAGTAGTCATCCTTACCTTTCACAGAGGCACTGAGTTTTATAAATATGAGCATGATAGTGTAGAATAATCATATCCAAGGACCAGTGGTGGGTTTCAAAAAATTTTGGAACCTCTTCTGTAGGTGTGGCCTGCTTTTGTGGGTCCACTGGTGGAACCTCCTCTAACCAGTTCGGTAGATTTGATGAACCAGTTCTACCGAATAGGTGCGAACTGGTTGGAACCCACCTCTGATTTGGACTATATGCATCTAAAAACGTATCAGTAGGCCGATAGTGCCAAAGGTGCTTTTTCAGGAGGAAACTGGACTTTCTTGTTTTTTCTTTGGAGACATTTCACTTCTCATTCAAGGAGCTTCTTCAGCTCTGGCAGGATGGTGGGGACTGGAAGGATTTATATTCCTTGCAGAATATAATTCCCCTTCCAAATATTTTCATTTCCCACTACTCAGGTGACTTTGAGGACACAGATAAACCTCCAAGTGGCCTCAACAACTCTCCAAAAGGATGCAAATGACCAGCTGCCTGCAAGGAATATAAATTCCTTCCATTCCCCACCATCCAGTCAGAGCTGAAAAAGGAAAACAATAGATACAAACTGAAGGTAAATCGCTCCAAACTTGATTGCAGAAAATACGACTTCAGCAACAGAGAGTGGTCAACGTCTGGAATTTTCTACCTGACTCGTTAGCGTGACCCAACAAATGCACGCACGACAAAAGCGTGCCGACAAAACCGTGGCGCTAAAATTGCGATGTCATCAACGCGCCGACAACAGAGCGCCGACAGAAGCGCGATTTAAGTTCAGGTAAGGGTTAGGGTTAGGGTTAGGTTTACAGTGCGCTTCTGTCGGTGTGCTGTTGTCGCGCTTCAGCGCTCATTTGTCGGCGCGGTTTAGAACTCGCGGTTTTGTCACCACGGTTTAGTTGGGCGCGCTTTTGTCGTTCGCCCTTTTGTCGGTGATTACATCCTCAAACCCCCACCGCTTCAATCTTAACTGTCTAGCATGGACCTCACCACGTTCCTAAGAGGTCCATAATGCGGGCGTGCATAAGCGCAGCAACTTGCCTTCCGTCCCTGTATTACCGTCCCCATTTATTTGTACTCATTTCCTTTGCTCCTGTCCACATTCATTCTTACACCTGTTATCTTGTACATGTGATGAACTAAATACATAAACAAACAAATAAAACTAAAGAGTTTTGAAGGAGAAGCAAAACATCTTCAAAGAGAAAAAAAGAGAGAGAAGTCCAGTTGCCTCCTGAAAAAGCACCTTTGGGACAACTGTGACCTAGAGGACTGAGAATCTCTACCGACTTTCAGTAGGCTGATATGTCGGCCTCCACACTTCAGCTATCGCACCTTGGTTCGTAGGCTCCGATGGGAATGGCTGCAAGATCAAATGGTCCAAACCGTTTCCCTATTTCCTCAAAGGCAACGCAATAGCCGGTATCTCCAGCGAAAAAGAACCGGTTCCGGGGACCCACAACCGACCAGCTTCCCCAAAGAACTTTGTTGTCGTCCAGGGCGGTCCGTTTGCACCAATGCTGAGCAGGAGTGAAAATGAAGGTGACGGCGTCGCGACCAGGAATGCAGTTTTCTCCCCACCAGTCCAACTCGATGACGTTCTCGCAGCCGTATTTCCGCATCCAGTCTAAAAGGCCCAGCGGCACGAACCACCTCAACTCGCTGCCAAAACGGGCGTTTAAACTCACGACGGTGGGATAATCCAGGTGGTCGTAATGGTTGTGGCTGATCAACACGGCGTCTATTTTGGGCAGTTCGCTGACGGTGCACGGGGGACCTCGGAAACGCTTAGGGCCCAGAAACTGCACCGGGGAAGCCCGCTGGCTGAAAATGGGGTCGGTAATAAACGTGACGTCATCCATTTCTACCAACACCGAGGCATGTCCAAGCCAAGTTACGCGCATACCATCTCCGGTCTTTCCAAACAATTCAGAGTTTTGGACAAAATAAGGTGTCAACACTGGGAGATTTGTGTCAAGGATCTAGCAACAGAAAAACCGAAAAGACAAAGTCAGAAAACATGTCCTATTTCCAAAGGACAAATATTATACGTCTTCAATCAATCAGAATAGAGCTGGAAGGACCTTGGAGGTCTTCTAGTCCAACCCCTTGCTCAAGCAAGAGACATTATTCCAGGGCTGTCAAACTCCCGGCCCGCATGCGTCACGCGCTGGGCATTCCCATGCTTCAATACACAGATAAAGCAGCAGAACCATCTTCTAGAAGAAGGGAAATTCTGGTTACAAACCTCCACTGCCTTCTGGCTCTATCCACTACTGGAAAAGGCTTCGGGAGTCAACCTCCAGGTAAAATCCGGAGCCGGAGTCCCGGAAGCAATTTGTGACTGTGTACAACCACGTTCTAGTAACTCCTGCGACGCAGCTGGAACCAATCGTATCGGCTCTGCCGTTCCATTGGACTATTTTAGCGACATGGAGAGGGGGGTTCTACTGCTTGGGTAACAGTCTATCCTCCCTATTAATCTACCCAGGCCCCGTGCTAGAGAGGACGCTCCAGCTTTGACTTCTTCCCAGAGCACGATACCATCGTCTTTTGAGACTGATGGATGCCAACGCAATGCAATGTATAGGTCAGCCTCTCCTACATCCTGATGTCTTTTGAGCTCTGAGCAGACTTCCCAGGAGCGTACACGTTGCAGTATGGATAGGTCAGGCCATGAACGAAGATTCTTATGGCTGGTGTTGCTTTTGGTGAGTGAACTTATTGTATATATGAATTTTCCGTTTGCTGGGCTCTTTTTTGCAAACGACTCTGCAGAAGCGTGACGCCACCGCCGCTGTTCTTGAAAATAGGGTCATCGCGGGAATTGTCGATGATTTCATCGGGGAAGATGGCTGATGCCTGAAAGTATGAGCATGATAGTGTAGAATAATCATATCCAAGGACCAGTGGTGGGTTTCAAAAATTTTTGGAACCTCTTCTGTAGGTGTGGCCTGCTTTCCGGGTCCACTGGTGAAACTTCTTCTAACCGGTTCGGTAGATTTGACGAACCGGTTCTACCAAATAGGTGCGAACTGGTAGGAACCCACCTCTGATATTTGCTAAGTACATCAACATGGGATGCTGTATTAGGATTGTTTGTCACATCCCCACTTAAATAGCTATGTCTGCTTCACCCATGAGATTATTTTTAGGTGTGCTGTTATGGTTGATAATTAAAGTCTACGTCCTCATCCATTTACCTGCACACGGTGTTCTTTGGAAATTGAGGCACAATCAACCGTGAATGCTCTTACCTGTTTGGAACAAGGGACTTGGCTGTTGTCTTTTTCTATGAAGATCCACTTCAAGAAATTTGTGAAGGTGGCGGGTTCCCAGGTTGGCCAAGGATTCATGAATCTGCCATCTTTATCTTTCTTGGACTTCGTTACATCTTCCTCCAGTCGGCCATCCAAGTGGAAGCTTTTGCTCCCCCGGGAACCTTGATGAGGAGTCTGACGTTTCCTTCCTTCTTCTTTCGAGTTGGAATTGCAAGGCTGCTCTTCGTCCATAGCATTTGGTGACGAACTAGGGAGGGAAACAAGAAATAAGTTATTTCTCTTTCTCATTCGCGACGCTGAAAGGAAGGAGGAAGGAGAACCCAGGCATATCCTAAAGACCTTCTCCCTGCTATCTGCGAAACCTTCCTCCAGGTTTCCACGCCAAGAATGTTTGAGAGCAGGTCTTAGCATGAAGAAGACATTATAATTCTTTTAACGAATTCATGACGAGAAGCGTGTTTTGGATTTTAAACAAGATCAATGTGTCCTGTTGCTGCGTTCCAGGAGGATAAGCTAAAGCTTTGGCTGAATCATAAGCTGTTTGTGAAGTTCACAATTTTATAACCAGCCGATCGAAATACAGAAGCTCCGTAGAGACACGCAGGAACCCATCTGGCGATCCAATGGATTTTTATTGGCAATAATAAGTAGAGAGTTAGGGGGGGGGGGTTGGGGGAAAAGTCCTAGAGGGAGGGAAAGGGAAATTAAGTTTCGGAAGAAATTGTCCTGTAAAATCAATTTCCTTCCACTCAGCGTTCCTTAAAAAAATGACAAAATATTCTCTTTCACATTTTAGGGAAGAGAAACTAAGTCATGATAAAACTATAACGTAGAGCTATTTTTGTATGTTAAAAGTACTACAGCATGGTGGGTTCCGGATCCCGTTCCAACTGGTACGGTTGGAACGGGCCCGGTGGCGTCCACATGGATGTGCGCAGTGCGCGTATGCGTCTTAGCACCTCCACGAGCCCCTGTGATGCTCCAGCTGCTCAGCGGAGCGTCGCACAGGCACTGTACACGCCGTGCACGGAAGCTCTGAAGACTTAAAAGACCGGTAAGGAGCTTGGGCGGGCGAGTGGGCCCTCTGGAGCACCGTACCGGAACGGTATCCGGTGCTCTGGGCAGGCTCCGGTACGCCTGTACTGGGGTGTACCGCCTGCAACCCACCACTGTACTACAGGTAACTCACGATGTACAACTGTTCCTTTCGTGACGGCTCAAAGTTACAACGCCACTGAAAAAAATGAGCTATGAACATTTTTCACACTTATGACCGTTTCGGCACCTCCTGCTTAAAATTCAAACATAATGGCGGCCGACTCATATTTATGACGGTTTCAGTGTCCGGTGTGTGTGTCACGTGATCCCCTTTTGTGACCTCCCGACAAGCAAAGTCAAATGGGGGTAGCTAGATTCACCTAGCAATCGTGTCAGTAGCTTAACAACTGCAGTGATTCACTTAACAACTGTGGCAAGAAAGGTTGTAAAATGGTAAGCCAAATTCATTTAACAAATGTCTCACTGAACAATAGAAAGTTCAGGCTCCATTGTGAGTCATACGCCGAGGACTACCTATATGTATCCAAAGGATAATAATTTATTTGTCTGAAGTGGTATAGGGTATCCTGCCTAAGCAGGGGGTTGGACTAGAAGACCTCCAAGGTCCCTTCCAAATCTGTTCTTCTATTCTATTTGCAGACCGCATTATCTATAAATTTACGCACGATAGCCACGAATGATTGCTGTCGCCAGGGAGATGGGGGCGTAATTGTTTTTATTGTTGTACATTGTTTTATTATTGTATATTGTTTTATTATTATAATTTTTTTCTAAGCTGCCCAGAGTCACTGAGAATGAGGGGGGCAGCCATTTAAATATTCTAAATAATTTAAAAAAATATAATGAGGAATATTTCTGGCTCGGCAAGGATCTTGTACCCATCCCTGCTGCCTTTACCTTTTCGAACTCAGAGATGCCATTGGATTCCAGAGTTTAAAAAAAAAATCAGGCTCAGCCAATTTTGCACATCTTGGAACGAGTAAATATTTTCCAGGTGCTGGACTCTGTGCAGCTGGGAGAAACCTTTGATTAAAATGAACTCTTCTTCTTCTGTCGACATCACAACAAACGCAGCTCTGGTTTGAAGGTCGCTGAATGAACCGTTGTAAGTCAAGGAATAGCTATAGCTGTAGCACAGGGTTGAAAAGAAGGACTCTCCCGTGATCTCTGAGCTTGGTGGTTTCCTTGCAGATGTTTCATTACCCAAACTAGGTAAATAAAGTAGAGAGAAAATCCCACTTCTTTCTAGCACTGATGATGTTATCTAGTTGAGTAATGAAACGTCACCAAGACAACACGGAAGCTTAGAGAGCACCAAGGACCCCACAGTTCTCTGGCTCACCCTGGCTGAGGAATTCTGGGAGTTGAAGTCCACAAAGTCTTAAAGTTGCCTTATTTGGAGACCCCCAACTTGGTACTCAACGCATTTCGATGTGAAAATGACGTCCCGATACTCATTGTTTGCTTGGTACTCTACGCACAAGCTGGAATTGACCAATGTCACCTGCCTTGAGATTCATACATTATTCTTATTATATAATGTAATAATTATTACATTATAATAATAGATGGAATTTTTTTTAAAAAATGGTCCTCTTTAATCAATTCCTAGAAATGAATGGGATTTAAGGCCAAATCCAATCATTGTAATAACTTCATAAAAAAGGGAGAAGTAATGCAATCTTTATTTTTATTTTAAATTTAGTTTGTCAAACGTGTACAAGATGGTTCACTGACAAAAGGGCGAACAACAAAACCGCGCCCGAATAAACTGCGGTGACAAAACCGCGTGTTCTAAAACTCTCTGACGAATGAGCGCTGAATTGCGCCGACAACAGCACGGCAACAGAAGTGCGCTGTAAAACTAAACCTAACCCTAACCCTAAACCTAACCCTAAACGTAACGCTAAACGTAACGCTAAACCTAACCCTAACCCTAAATGTAACGCTAAACCTAACCCTAACCCTAACACTAAACCTAACCCTAAACCTAACTCTAAACTTAACGCTAAACCTAACGCTAACCCTAAACCTAACCCTAAACCTAATCCTAAACCTAACCCTTACCTTAAGTTAAAGCGCCCTTCTGTCTCTGCGCTGTTGTCTCTGCGCTGTTGTCGCCGTGCTGATGACGTCGCGGTTTTAGCAACGTGGTTTAGTCGGGCGCGGTTTTGTCGTTCGCCCTTGTCGGGTCACGGTACAAGATAACAAGTATAAGTATAAACGTGGACATGAACAATGGAAATGAGTACAAATAAATGGGGACGGCAGGATAAGGATGGAAGGCACGTTGGTGAGCTTATGCACGCGCCCCATGCCCCCCGTTTACGGATCTCTTAGGAATTGGGTGAGGTCCACAGTAGACAGTTTAAGGTTGAAGCTGTGAGGGTTTGAGGATGTAACAACGTAGTCACAACATGGTGGACTGAGAATATTCATTGAAAAATGAAGTTGTGGTTTTTGGAAAGGATAGATTTATGATACCGTGGTACCTTAAGTGCCCAAGCGCTTTGAAATTCATCAAATTTGGTGCTCAACGCAGTTTGAGGTGAAAATGTTGTCCCGATACTCATTGTTTGTTTGATACTCAACGCACGAGGTAGAATTTATCAATGTCACCTGCCTTGTGATTCACTGCATTATTCTTATGGGAAAAATTAGTTTGGTACTCCTTGTACCTTCCGCAACAATTTACCGTAATGAAAAATATCAAGGTGCAAATTAATGAGGTACAGCAAATTGTTTGTGCACAATATTTCTGCTGTATCGCCTGCTAAGGAGATGCTAGCCACATGTTCCACCGCAATGCAGGTGTATAAATGGGTTAATTATTCTGATTCTTTTTCATTATGGCTCTCACATGTTTGTGGATGTTCAGGTGGGAAAAGGATATTGTTGGCTTAAGACTCTCTTGGTTTTTTAAGCCTTCCCCAGTTGCAAAAGATGCTAAAAAAATTATTTGGTGACATCCTACTATCAGCAGCCATGACTCTTTAGTCCCAAAGTCAAAACACATTGATCTTTCTGTTGTAGAAGGAATGAAATTATATGTGACAGCATTACTAGAAATCAAGAAAAAAGAGCCTATCACAGCAGTGGGGGGAAAATATACTGTAAATAATTTTTGGCATTAACAGAAAGGAACAGCAAGCAATTTCACGATTATAGGATGGCTTGAGATATTAAATACTTGTGGGCATTTTGTAAACATCTCTTTCAAAGTGACCATATGATTTTGACTCTGCGTTTTGGTTCCTTTGCATTATTAATCTTTAAACTTTATCTTCCAATAACCCAGCTATTAAGAACAGCTATTTTTTTTATATATAAATGACAGAAGTGTAGTTGATTTGGACACATTCCCCTCCATGAAATTAGGTGGTTTTTTTGGACTTTAGGAATGAAGATGATTAGATATGATATTTTCCTATTTGTTTAATTTGTAGGATATCATTTGAAACTTAGGTGGCTTCTTAGGTGGAAAAATGCTTTCTGTTCCCATTACCGATGTTAAACAGAAAGCACTTAATGCACTCAATAACCTGAGTATGAATACTATAGGGTGTCAGGGTTACAAATAGCATCCAAAATTAAATCAGGCAAAAGTATTGCTCTAAGTTCCATTTTATTAAGAGAGTCGTGTTGGCACATCTGTGAAAACCCGAATATGAGCTTCCTGATTTTCCCCAACCAGTTAAGAGTTCAAGATCTTGCCCCCACACCCACAAGCCCATCACATGGTCCAATCTTCCACTGCCATGCTGGCAGTTCCACCCATCCAGTTCCGGTCAGGTGCAGAGACAAAGGATGTCCTTGGATTCTAGAAAGGAATTTTATTTTGACATCACTTTCTACTCCTTACTATTCCCCCTCCCAATTCCCCACTAATGAAACAGCATAGTAGAATAGAACAGTGTTTCTCAACCTTGGCAACTTGAAGATGACTGGACTTCAACTCCCAGAATTCCCCAGCCAGCGAATGCTGGGGAATTCTGGGAGTTGAAGTCCAGACATCTTCAAGTTGCCAAGGTTGAGAAACACTGGAATAGAATATTAGTGTGGCAGGCTAAAGACCCCTGCAGGCTTGACACAGGGATTAGAACACTTATTACTCAGGCCATGGTGACAACAAAATGATGTGTGTGAATGAAGGCAAGAGAGGAAACAACAGATGAATGAAGGAGAGAAGCAGTGGTAGGATTGAAATAATTTAACAACCGGTTCTCTGCCCTAATGCTTTCTTCCAATAACCAGTTCACCAAGCTGCTCAGAATGTTAACAACCGGTTCTCCCGACGTGGTGCGAACTGGCTGAATCCCACCACTGGAGAGAAGTAACCTAGAACTAAAGAGAAATTTCCTGACAAGTCAGAACAATTCACCAGAGGAACGACTTGCCTCCAGAAGTTGTGGGTGCGCCATCACTGGAGACTTTGAAGAAGAGACTGCGCCGCCATTTGTGTGAAATGATATAGGGTCCTCTTCTTGAGCAGGGGGTTGGACTAGATATCCCTGCAATTGTTTTTCATGTGTTTTTAGCCTCCAATATTTTCCGTTGCTCTTCCTTGCATCATTTGCAAAGAGTGAACCAGAACGTGGTACCCTAATCTTACTTCCATTCCATTTATTGAATTTATAGGCCGCCCAATCCCGGAGGACTCTGGGCGGTTTACAGAAATAAGGAATATTAAGAAGGGATTAAAACAATAAGACACATCAAAATTAAAAGAACACAACATGCACGCAGTCTAAGCGGGGCTGGACCTCAATCCAGAGGTCAACAGCCACAGGCCTGCTGGAAGAGCCAGGTTTTAATAGCTTTACGGAAGGCCATGAGAGTGGGTAGGGTCCGGATCTCTGGGGGTAGCTCATTCCATAGGGCCGGAGCGGCAACAGAGAAGGCCCTACTCTGAGGCGTCACCAGCTGGCATTGTCCAGCTGATGGCACCTGGAGAAGGCCCATCCTATGCGATCTTATTGGTCTTAGGGAGGTATGCGGTATACTTCAACACCTTCACCTCTCTTATCACCCAGCCATTAGAAGAAAAAAAAAACTTAATTCTTAGATTGGACTTTTACAGCTGAAGGAGGAAAGGCAAGCTCGAGAAATATTGTGGTACTTCACATCCAAACGAAACCAGGCCGATCGCTTGTATTTCAAACAGAGACATTGCCCTGTATTTCTGGCTTCCCCGTTGACGTTACTTGTCGGGAGGTTGCAAAAGAGGATCACATGACCCCGGGAGACCGCAACCGTCGTAAATATGAACCAGTTGCCAAGGGACTGAATTTTGATTGCGTGACCATGGGGGACACTGGAAGTGTCATAAGAGTAAAGGGTCAAAAGTCCCATTTTTCAGAGCTCTCGTAACTTCGGTCACGAAACAAATTGTTCTACTCCCTGTAGTGGCTTCAAACTTGTATTTTCTCTATAGCAAACACTCTCTGAGGTGACTTGGCCTGAAAAAAAAAAACCAAGATCGGGATAAATTGGCCCCGCCATTTTTTTCTTCCCCAACGGAGGATTAAAAACTCTGAACTGTGTTTCTAGTCCTTAAGTACCATCCCAAACTATTTATGAACAACGACAACATGTTAAGAACATTTTGGGGCAAGAATTTATTGGCAAAGTAGCAGGCTCACACAAGGATATTTGGTCATGTTTTTAATGCAGAGCAAATGCATCGTCAGTGGTTTCAGCTTCGTAAGGAATCTGTACATTATGTTCTTAAAAATTACTGGTTTTAGAAGTCACAATCGCCGTAAGGAAAGAAGCACAAAGAAAATGGGGTGGAGTAAAGGTTTTTGGGAGCAACCGATGCTTTCATACGTTTGCCAATCGCATTCTCAAACAACAGAAGGCTTTGGAGGACGATAACAAACAGTTCACAAATGCACACACACACGTTTTGGCCAGCAGCACAATCAACGTTAGGGGTTTTTCATATTCGAAACTCTCGAAAAGGCACGTTTCAAGGGATCATTTCAAATCGAAGCTTCGGTAAAATCTGGGTTTTCCTTAAAATGTGCTTTTGGCAGCAACTCGTGTCGGAAGACTCATTTCAAATCCTACAATTCGGCAGCTTCGAAGGCACCAGGCACCACCCTCTGGTGAGAACTTTGCTCCAAGTCCTTTGCCCATTAAGGCTGCAGGGTTCAAAACAGAGATTCCACCCCAGTTATTACCGTACACGGGTGGTACGCGGAACTTTTAAAAATACTGTCACGTGGGTATTCATATTTTAAAAACCAGCCATGCCGTAGAAATGCGTGTCCAAAGAAAAGATTGCGGCAAATTCTAAATGCCCTTTTAATCTAGGCTTCGTGTCATGTTAAACACGCATATAAAAATGCTGGCTCCTGAGTGTTTTCATCTTCACAGCTAACCCAAAACTCAGATTTCAGCAAGGATTTTGGCATGCCAGCAAACGTTTTCAATTCGTGTATAAATCCAGCACCCGGTTATGAATACAGAAGGGTCGTTTTTGGGTAGCCTTGTGTTTTTTATCCCAGCATCTTCACACATCTATCTTATTTAATGAGTGGGAGAGGATGGAAGGACTCTGTAATTCTTATTATCACCACACGTACCTGTATCAGGTAGTCTCATCAGCACTGATCTGCATATAATCAGTTTGCATATTAGTGGTTGGACTAAAATTTACATTCATTTTTACATGCAACCAGGCTCTGTCAAGCACTGAACACATGCTGTTAAAGTGTGTCTGGATGGGAATAAATTCTTAGCAGTTATTTTATACCGCTCCAGAGCAAATGAACAATTGTAGAAAGGTTCATTTCATAGAAGAATCCCTGTTTAAAGTTATTTGTGGCTCTGTTAATGCTCTCTACGTTTAATTCGTTCATCAAAAAACCATGTTACGAAGTCGGTATGCAAGTTTTTTTTAAAGAATTTGTTATAATTAAACACGCCTGAAGTCTTCAAAAGCCTATTTAATTTTCGTCTTACAAATAAAAATATTCACTCTTAGTTTCCAAACCCCCCCCCCCCAACTCAGTTATGGTTAATAAG
Organism: Thamnophis elegans; assembly: GCF_009769535.1. Classification (NCBI taxonomy): domain Eukaryota; kingdom Metazoa; phylum Chordata; class Lepidosauria; order Squamata; family Natricidae; genus Thamnophis; species Thamnophis elegans. The sequence goes on from NC_045547.1 coordinate 78,040,678, forward strand.
AAGTTTTGTCTGCTTCTATTCAATTCCGTCATCGTTAATCTGTAAATCTCGTGATTCTCCGTGGTTCAAAACAAAGAAATCTTCCGTTTGCACGCCGTTTCTCTCAAGAGCTTCCTTCAGTTTGACAGGTGGGTCTAAGTAGTACTGGGAAGAAAAACAGGAAATGCCAGATTAGACATAAATTAAGTTCTGCGTTGGGTACAGGAGCTATGAACTTGAAATCAAATTAAATGCCTGCGGAGATTCTCAGTCATCAGAATCGTGGTGCTTTTTCAAGAGGCAACTGGGCGTTCTGGTTTTTCTTTGAAGATGTTTCGTTTCTTATCCCAGAAGCTTCTTCAGTTCCGATTTTGGACAGAACGTCTCACAGAACTGAAAAAGCTTTTTAGATGAGAAGCAAAATGCCTTCAACGAAAAATAAAGAAAACGCAGTTGCCTTTCTTTGACAAAAGCAACTTTGGGATTGAAATCAAGTTGGGAAATAAAGTCTGTGGCCGCCTTTTAATGTACAGTTTATGGTTTATGGTTTATTAGGATTTGTATGCCGCCCACTCCCTAGAGACTCTGGGCGGCTTACAGATAAAAACGGCGGGGGGACGGGACAACATATAAAAATTAAAAAGAACAGACATTAAAATTGCACAACATTCATACAGCTTAGAATGGGGCTGGATAAATCAACAGGCCCAGGCCTGCCGGAACAGCCAGGTCTTAATCGCTTTGCGGAAGGCCGGAAGAGTAGTAAGGGTCCGGATCTCCACGGGGAGATCGTTCCATAGGGCCGGAGCAGCTACAGAGAAGGCCCTCCCCCGGGGAGTCACCAGCTGACATTGACCGGCAGATGGAATCCGGAGGAGGCCTAATCTGTGTGATCTTATTGGTCTCTGGGAGGTAAATGGCAGGAGGCGGTCTCTCAGGTAGCCAGGTCCTAAACCATGTAGGGCTTTAAAAATAACGACTAGCACCTTGAAACGTGTCCGGAGACCAATGGGAAGCTAGTGCAGCTCGCGGAAGATAGGTGTAATGTGGGTGTACCTAGGCACCCCCACTATCACTTGCGCGGTACTGCCCTACAACGTAACGGATTCCTTGTATTTCTGTGGTCATTGGTACAGTATTGTAAACTACAAATCGGATGACCACAGTAGCAGCAGCTTGCTGTCCTTGGCAGATCTTAAAAACCCTAAGCGGGATAAGATCTATTTAATCCATGAAGGGAAACCTACCAAGAATTCTCAAACTTTGGGTTAGATTGGAACATGAAAAAATAGCCCCAAGAGAAAAGCCAAGGATATCACTTCAAAACCTTTCACTTAGGTCACACTTGGAATCCTGCATTCAGTTTTGGTCACTACAATGTAGGAAAGATGTGGAGACTCTAGAAAGAGTGCAGAGAAGAGCAACAAAGTTGATTAGGGGGCTGGAGGCTAAAACATATGAAGAATGGTTGAATATCTGTATCTCTCTTTCTCTTTCTCTCTCCGTGAGTGTGTTCCAGCATAACTCTGGAATGCCTCAAGTAATTTCAACCAAAGTTGGTATCAGAGATGGGAACCTACGTGGTTGGACCAGGTCGGATGAGCAGGTGGTAACTCGGCTGGCCATGCCCCTGAACCAGTTCTATCGGTGGCACCATAGGTGCCGCCATCTTGTTTTTTGATTCTGCGCATGTGCAGAAGCATTTTTTATAGTATTGTGCATGCACATGAAGCGCATGTGTGTCCGCAGCCCATCCCTGAGTGAACCGGCAGTAGCGGCAGCTGGAACCCACCCCTGGTTGATACACAGATGACTTACTCTCTGGAGAAAAATATTGTGTGGGTAAGACACCCCTAACACCCTTTGGGGGCGGGTGTTCTGTTAAGATACAGCCTGTTGTGCTTTCAAATGGCTTCTACTGTACTGCTGTAAAATGGATTCTATTGTACAGTGCAGTGGGGTTGCCATGGTAACGGCTTCACAGTACTCCACAAGGGGGTTCCGTCTGGTAAGGGGGATAATCCAACATTAGAAATTACCTTTGGTCTGGACATTTCCCCCCTATAAATAAATAAATACCCAGGCAACGCCGGATTATCGTCTAGTAATCTAGAAAGTTGGAACTGTACGTTGTAATTATTGCTGAGTTCCTCGTGAGCATGGTTGTCTAGAGGCTTAGTTTTTGTACATACTCATTTACATAAAATGAATGAGCAACAAATAGAAATTGTCAGGATTAAAAACGGGGAAGGCCGTTTGTCGGGAACAAACGCTGAATTCATGGGAACTGTGTGTGCCATTGTAGACATCTGGCGTTTGCTGGACTTCTTGCTTTATTCCTTTTTCCCTGGACTAATTACGGCATTCCTTTGCTTCCTGGACTCATTGATTTATTCCCTTTTTCCGCTGGATTTTTTGCCTTGAAGCCGTTGTGCTGGACTACTTGCAGCCAGAGGCTGCTGAAGGTGTGTATGTGGGTGAACACTTTGCTCCGGGACTTGCCATAAACGTGGGAGCATTTGGGGGAAAGTTGGAGTAATAAAGGGGTGTTTTGAACTGAGCAGAGTGTCTTCTGGCAGCTGGGGCAGAACCGTAGAGCGGGAAGCGCACTCGCAGAGAGGCCGCTGCTGGAAGACTCTCTGCCCCAGCTCCTGGAAGACTAGGCAGCAGATGGCTGGCCCGACCAGCCTCTTCTTGCTTCCAGCAGCTTCCAGCCGCGATTTGGAAGCCATCCTCAGTACATCCTCAGTAATGGGATTGCGGCGGTGGCGGCCCTGGTCCTGCAGGGAGAGTGGCCCAGGCTGTGGCTTATGCACAGGTGATTGGCGCCGGTGGCACTGGCTGTGAGCTCCTCAAGGACCTGGTGCTCACCAGCTTTGTCCCTACATCGACGTAAGAACTGGGACGCGTGCAAGCGGGGGGGGGGGGACTTGTGCAGTTTGGCGCCTTCAGGATACCACTTGGTCACTGATGGCGCTCTGTCCGGCTGGAGGGGGGGGGTGTTATCCACTGAGCTTATTTTCAGGGGGGGGAGGCGTATATTTAGGCTCCCCAAAAATTCAGGCATAGCCTTATTTTCGAGACATGTTATATTTTCGGGGAAACACGGTAGTAGGATATGCAACCCAAAAACCTAGATTCTTAATTTGGTCCCACTCCATAAATCCTGGCATGCAAATCTTAACATTCCTAAGTACATTGATGTTATTATCTTATCCCACTCCACCAAAGGGAGCCAACACTTTCCCCTTCCCTTCTCCCTCCCCTGTTTTCCTACCATTTTCTTTTGTATTTGATGATATCATCTTTGTTTAACCGTGACCCGACAAATGCGCGCCCGACAACAGCGCGCAGACAAAACCGCGGCGATAAAACCGCGACGTTGACAGCACGCCCACAAAGGTGCGCCGACAGAAGCGCGATTACGGTTAAGGTAAGGGTTAGGTTTACGTTTAGGGTTAGGTTTAGAGTGCGCTTCTGTCGGCGTGCTGTTGTCGGCACGCTTCTGAGCTCATTCGTCGCCGCAATTTCGAACTTGCAGTTTTCTCCCCGCGGTTTCATCACCGCGCTGTTGTCGAGCACGCATTTGTCGGTGAACCCGTTTAACAACCCCATAATCTTTTGTGGGGTGGAGTCTGGGCAACTGAATGGAGATTTACTGTCCGGATGCCTTTCCTGACACCAATGCGGAGATTTGTTCCGTAAATATATTCACATAGTGCCCAGAGAGAGAAATATCTGCCTCTACCTGGGATCGAATTCACATCCTTTTTTTATTTTATGATATAAACCAATTTTTTAAAAAGACCCTGAGGAATTCATCCTTCGATAGCCTTCCATTTGAAGCCAAAGTTCTGCAGGATGCACCACTTATGAGTTATACCAGTGGTAGTCAACCTTTTTCTACCTACCGCCCACTAATGGATCTTTCTTGATGGAAAAATTTTCTTACCGCCCACCAGTTTTTGCGGAAGTGTGGAATATTTTTTAGAAAGGAGGGTGTTTTTTTTAAAGAAAGAAATGTACATACATTTATCTTTTTGTTTTATTTGTGCTGATAAATAAATAAAGGGAGACTAGTATAGATCTATTTCAAGCTATTTAGCTCTCATCAGCTAGCCATACCCTTACTGGGATTCAAACCAGTATGGCTAGCTGATGAGAGCTAAATAGCTTGAAATAGATCTATACTAGTCTCCCTTTATTTATTTGTCAGCACAAATAAAACACAAATATAACAAAGGCAACAGTAAAAATATTGGGTTTCTGTCATGATGGACTCTTGTGACGAGCCGATTGACAGAGAATGGAAGCAGTTAGCTTCCTCCCATAATTGGGGCATACCAGGGGTTGTGACTTTAAATATATATTTATCTTTTTATTTCTACTTAATGCATGTTTATAATGTTTGTAACTTTATAAAGTTTAATTAGAAAACAATAAAGTAAATTGAAATTAGCTTTACTAGTGATTAATGAGATCTTTGAGGCTGAGGCTGCGAAACTAAATATTTGATATCTGGTTCGATTTTCGTAAGGAACACTGTATTAGATGCCAATTTTTATTAAGTGTCACCATCAAAAAAATTCCTTTCCCTGCCTTCTTCTTCACATTTCTTATAGTATTTCACTATATCAAGGATCTCTTTTTCCCTTTTTTATTTTCTCCTTCCTTTACTTATTTCTTTCTTTTATTTTATAAGATAACAAAACTTAATTTATGAGCCAGACTAAACACTGCTTACTCTCCTCCTTTATTTTATCCCCCTTTCTCTATTTTTCTTCCCTTTTTTGTTAATTTTTTTTTATCTTTTCCTTTTTAATCTCCTTTTTTTTACCTTCCTTGGGGCAATGTATAAAAGTAAGGCTCAGCTAGTTAGCCCACTTATTATTATTAGCCAACAACAATTCTCTTCTGCCTATTAACTTTTCTTTCTCCTATTTTGCAACTGCTCTACTCCGTTTCTGCCTGTCCGTGCTATCAGTTTCCACTCCTCCCCTTCCTCTTCCCAAGTGTTTGCTTGTTTCGTTTCGTTTTCGTTTTATTGAGCTTGTATGCCGCCCACTCCCAAAGGACTCCGGGCAGCTTACAATAAAACAAGGGAAGGGGATAATACACAAGACAACATATTAAAATATACAACAGTCACAATTTCTGAGGGGCTGGATATTTCGAAAGCCCCCTGGCCTGCTGGAGCAGCCAGGACTTAACGGCTTTGCGGAAGGCCGGGAGGGTAGTGAGGGTCCGGATCTCCACGGGGAGATCGTTCCAGAGGGCTGGAGCTGCAACAGAGAAGGCTCTCCCCCAGAGAGTTGCCAGCCGACACTGGCTGGCAGATGGGATCCGGAGAAGGCCTAACCTGTGTGATCTAATCGGTCTATGGGAGGTAATCGGCAGGAGGCGGTCTCTCAGGTACCTCTCTTGTTTGCGTGCACACGCACGTTGGTTTATTGATGTGTGCGCTCGCGCCTGCCCACTCGCTCAAAAGAAGGTTTTAACCTCCGATGTCCCTACCACCCACCTGGAATCCCGAAACGCCCACTAGTGGGCGACCCATGTGTTATACGTACCTCATTGGCTAAAGCAAAAGTTCCCCAATGAATCCCGATGGACTTCTTGGCTCGTACATCAATGTGGATTCTCACTGCTTCTTCAGGGTCCACATGCTGGTATTTCATAAACCACCTACATCCCCCCCCAAAATAAAAGAAAAATACATAATTACCTTGAAGGTTACCATGACAATTTTGTTTTCCTAATTGTATTTTTTTTACAAAATCGGTGCTTTAATTGCAACTTTTATTTTCTGGCCAATTTAAATCTCCTAGGTCTCCCTTTTCATGTTATATTTCTATAGGTTTTCCTGGCTACACCCACGCAGTTAAGTATAGTTGCCTATTTTCTCATGAGAAGGAAGGGAGGGAGTGTACTGGGAGAGAGGAGTGATAGAGGGGGAGGGGAAGTAGGGTAGAGGGGAATGATGGAGGGAAGATGGAAAGTTGGAGGGGGGCGAAAGAAAGGGTGTATGGAGGGTCGAAGAGGTACATTGGGTTTCTATTTTGGGGGGTATTGTTGACAAGAGGAAGGGCTGTGTTTATTGTTTAATGTTATATGGCCCCGGTTATGCACAGTATATATGTGACTGTACGAAATGAAAATGGAAAAAATAAAAACACATTTACTCTAATAAAAAAAATATAAAATAAGAATAGTTGCCTATTCATGTGTTAAGATGCCTCTCAGCTAAAGGTGAATTTTTGCAAAACACCCCATAAATTACACCCACTTCCTTTCTCTTGTCTTAAAGAAAGAGGTAAGGAGAGGTGGGTGGAAGGGAGAGAAAGAGAAGGAGAGGAGGGTGGGAGAGAAAGAGAAGGAGAGAGGGTAGGAAGAGGAAGAGAGAGGGTAAGAGTAGGGGAGAGGTAAGGGAAGAAAGAAGGGGAAGGAGAGGAGGAAGGAAGTAGAGAAGGAAGGGAGAGAGAAAAGAAAAGAAAGAGAAAATAAGGTGGTGTCATAACAGATGCTAGGGATGGTAAACAATCCAATCCAAACTGTACTCTATAATCTCTTAAATGGAATAACAATAGTATAAGATTGGCAAAGAAAAAGAATAACCATGTGAATGTATACCTAGAATTATATGTAAGAGAATAAATGATAGCAATAGGAATAGCAAAGTTAGACTTATATACCGCTTCATAGGGCTTTCAGCCCTCTCTAAGCGGTTTACAGAGTCAGCATATCGCCCCCACAGTCTGGGTCCTCATTTCACCCACCTCGGAAGGATGCAAGGCTGAGTCAACCTTGAGCTGGTGAGATTTGAACCGCCGAACTGCAGATAGCAGTCAGCTGAAGTGGCCTGCAGTACTGCACTCTAACCACTGCGCCACCTCGGCTCGCTCGATAGTAAGAATATATAGCACATCATAGATAAACAATATTTGGTTACAAATAGCTAAGTATAAATAAATATAGAATTGTACATAAAAATGGATAACGAATAAAGGAGACCATGAATGTAAGATAGAAAGGTATAGAAAGGGAAAACACTAACTGCAAAGAAACTGATACGGAACTGCTGTATGGAACTTCTTGTTCCTATGTTGTCTTAAATCATGTGTTTGTTTTTGTTGGTGTGTTTATGTGTATAAAATAAAAACTTAAAAAAAATAAGAATAGTTGCCTATTCATGTGTTAAGATGCCTCTCAGCTAAATGTAAATTTTTGCAAAACACCCCATAAATTACACCCACTTCCTTTCTCTTGTCTTGCCGTTACCACTCCCTTGTTCGTCGTTAAGTAGCCTTACCCTCCTGCCTCTCTTTCTAATTCAGCCTTTCTCAACTCGGCATCCGAGGTGGCGCAGTGGTTAAATGCAGCACTGCAGGCTACTTCAGCTGACTGCAGTTCTGCAGTTCGGCTGTTCAAATCTCACCGGCTCAAGGTTGACTCAGCCTTCCATCCTTCCGAGGTGGGTAAAATGAGGACCCGGATTGTTGTTGGGGGCAATATGCTGACTCTGTAAAACCGCTTAGAGAGGGCTGAAAGCCCTATGAAGCGGTATATAAGTCTAACTGCTATTGCTATTGCTATCCTCAAAATGGGTTTGGGACTGTTTGAGCCTAGAATTCGGCAATTTCAATCAAGTCTACAGGAGAAAGCTGCTTTTAATTGTGGGTGTTCATTGTAAGCCCTTGGAGGCTTCCTATAGACTAGATAATTGGCTGTAGAAAGCTGAAGGCGGAGCTAAACAAGTCATCAGTTTGGAGCAGCAATGAAATTGTCTGAAGTCTGCTACCAGTTTGTTTCGTGCGCATGCGCACCGCAGGCGCTAAAAAGCTATTTCTCAGGCTGCAAAGGTAAGTAGAAACAGTAGTAAAAAAATGCGAAAAAAAAGTTTTAAAAAGTTCCAATGATCTGCTGTAGAACAATCAGCTATGCCGCGCGATCGTTGGAATGTTCTTTTTACTTTTTTTAGCATTTTTAAACTACTGGTTTGGGAGAACCGGTAGCAAAAAGTGCTTTAAAAAGTAAACATAAAGTTCCAACGATCAGCTGTGCAATGATCAGCTTTGCTCCATGATTTTTAACTAATAGAAATCACGCAGCACAGCTGATTGTCACACAGCTGACTCCCTGTTCGCCTGAACCGATAGCAATTTTTTTTACTACCGGTCCGGGCAAACCGGTAGTAAAAATGCTTTAAAAAGTAAACATAAAGTTCCAACGATCAGCTGTGCAACTAGCACCTTTGCCGCACGATTTTTAACTAATATAAATCACGACTCCTGTAGCCTCTCCACGATCATCATCTGGGTGCTTTGTGATTGCACCATCCTGGGCTCATGTGATCATCATTTGTAACTTTCCCAGACAGCTTCCGACGAGCAAAGTTGATGGGGGAAGCCAGATTCGCTTAACAACCACATCACTCCTTTAAGACCGCTGAGATTCAGACTTCCGGTTGATGTTGTGGCGATCTCAGACACAGGGAACAGCTCTCCGTGTTCTTCCTGTTTGTGGGCTCCGTGCGGAGCCAAAGCCACCCTATAGGGGTGGTGAAGCAAAGAGGGGCACCCTGTGAGGTCGAGAAGAATTGTAGCTCTCTTGTCTGACCCTGGTTTTTTTTTCTTCCCCTCTCAGCCATGGTATGAAACAAGAGGCAGCCTAAAGATGGCTGCCACACAGCTGGGACAACTGAAGAACAACTAAGACTGGTGCTGAAGTAGGTGAACTGTGTTGGAATTGGGGGAAAGGATTTTCTGTTTTCTTTAATTTTAACCCCAAGGGACAATTTAGAATTATCTGCTCAGAACTATGTATTAAAGCGGTGTCTAGGCATTCTGAGAAAACACCAGACCAGAAATGGAAAGAGAAAAATAATACAATTTGAAATATACAGGAAATTGGACTCTTAAATTAGGAAGAAGCGGTAATGGGAAGCCATTTTAAAATGTTGGAATCTCTTACCTACGAAACATATTCTGCTTTTGTAATTGTTTTACAACTGAAAATAATGATTGATTAGCAATATTGAAATTTAAATGGAGAATGCCACCTGCTAACGAAAGGAAAAACAACAGGTTTGGCTTATATGAAAGACAGTGAATATCCATGGGATTATTTTCAGCTACTCCATGACTATTGGGAGACCCAAATAGGAAAATGAGGAAACTATTTCATTAAAGGGACACTTGAATGTTATGATGGAAGATCAAACCTGCAAAGGGAAAGAGGCTTTTGATAACCTTTGGGCCTATTCAAATGGAACTGAGTATTTACAGATGGACTATAAAGAACTGGGACTTGTGCATTCCTTGAAGGAAAAATTTAAGACGGAATAAATAGTTCTTAGATTGTTGGACAAAAATTGAATACTTAAAAACAAAATAAGATATTTTATAAGGAAGAAATAAGTGGAATTTCAAAGGAGATAGAGTTATTTCTTCAAAATACAAAAAAAGAGAAAGGTTTTAAGAAGATTATGGAAAAAATGGAAAATACCATATGGGGGATAATGAGTAAAGACCAAGATGCCCAGAAAAGGGAGGAGTCAATAGAAGAAATGAAGAAAGAAGAAGACAAAGAGGAGATAACAATGGAAATAACAGTGATTGATGAGTCGAGGACTTCATGCGTCTAAAAACATTAGTAGGCTGAGAGTCCAAAAAGTGCTTTTTCAGGAGGCAACTGGACTTTGTTTTTTCTTTGAAGACGTTACGCTTCTCCTCCAAGAAGCTTCTTCAGCTCTGACTGGATGATGAAAAATGGAAGGATTTATACTCTGCCGAATATAATTCCACTTCCAAATCCTTCCATTCTCTGCTATTCAGGTGGGTTCCACCACAAAACCGCGCCCGACTAAACCGCGTCGCTGACGTCATCAACAGGGTGACAACAGCGCGGAGACAGAAGCACGCTGTAAACCCTAAATCTAAAATTAACACCTAAACCTAACCCCCCTAAACCTAATCCTAAACCTAATCCTAAACCTAATCCTAAACCTAATCCTAAACCTAACCCTTAACCTAACCCTTAACCTAACCCTAAACCTAACCCTTAACCTAACCCTAAACCTAACCCTTAACCTAACCCTTACCTTAAGTTGAATCGGCTTGCTTTCAAAGCGCTATTTAAAGCGCCCTTCTTTCTCCGTGCTGGCTGTTGTCACCCTGTTGATGACGTCAGCGACGCGGTTTAATCGGGCGCGATTTAGTCGAGCGCGGTTTTGACGGGTCACGACTCAGGTGACTGAGGAGACACATAAATCTCCAAGTGGCCTCAACAACTCCCTAAAAAGTTGCAAATGACCAACTGTCTGCAAGGAATATAAATTCCTTCCATTCCCCACCATCCAGTCAGAGCTAAAGAAGCTTTTTGGATGAGAAGTGAAATGTCCCCAAAGAAAAAGAAAACGAGAGAAGTCTAGTTGCCTCCTGAAAAAGCACCTTTGGGACAACTGTGACCTGGAGGACTGAGAATCTCTACCGACTTTCAGTAGGCTGATATGTCGACCTCCACACTTCAGCTATCGCACCTTGGTTCGTAGGCTCCGATGGGAATGGCTGCAAGATCAAACGGCCCAAACCGTTTCCCTATTTCCTCAAAGGCAACGCAATAGCCGGTATCTCCAGCGAAAAAGAACCGGTTCCCGGGACCCAGAACCGACCAGCTTCCCCAGAGAACTTTGTTTTCGTCCAGGGCGGTCCGTTTGCACCAATGTTGAGCAGGAGTGAAAACAAAGGTGACGGCGTCGCGATCAGGAATGCAGTTTTCTCCCCACCAGTCCAGCTCGATGACGTTCTCGCAGCCGTATTTCTGCATCCAGTCTAAAAGGCCCAGCGGCACGAACCACCTCAACTCGCTGCCAAAACGGGCGTTTAAACTCATGACGGTGGGATAATCCAGGTGGTCATAATGGTTGTGGCTGATCAATACCGCGTCTATTTTGGGCAGTTCGCTGACGGTGCACGGGGGACCTCGGAAACGCTTAGGGCCCAGACACTGCACTGGGGAAGCCCGCTGGCTGAAGATGGGGTCAGTAATAAACGTGACGTCATCCATTTCTACCAACACCGAGGCATGTCCAAGCCAAGTTACGCGTATACCATCTCCGGTCTTTCCAAACAATTCAGGGTTTTGGACAAAATAAGGTGTCAACACTGGGAGGTTTGTGTCAAGGATCTAGCAACAGAAAAACAGAAAAGGCAAAGTCAGAAAACATGTCCTATTTCCAAAGGACAAATATTATACATCTTCAATCAATCAGAATAAAGCTGGAAGGACCTTGGAGGTCTTCTACTCCAACCCCTTGCTCAAGCAGGAGACATTATACCAGGGCTTTCAAACTTCTGGTCCTCATGCATCACATGCTGGCTATGCCCCCACCTGACTTAGCGACCGTGGCAGGGGTGTCCAGATACGTCACGTGATGCTACTGTGATGACGTGAGTTTGACACCCGTGCCCTATACCATTTCAGATAGGTGGTTGTCCAGTCTTTTCTTAAAAGCCTCCAGTGATGGAGTACCTACAACTTCTGAAGGCAAGCTTTCCCACTGGTTAATTGTTCTCCCTGCTAGGAAGTCTCTCCTTAATTTCAGGTTGCTTCTCTTCTTGATTGGTTTCTGTTCTGACCCCCTCCTCCGTCCAGTAACGAATGCCGAGACAAGCTTAACTGGAATGTACTTTAATTAGCAAGACCAGAATCTCGGTGGCTGAAAGCCAAGCAAACAAACAGACAAGGACCTTGGCAGCAACTCAGACAAACCTTGGCAGCAATCCAGCCTGCCAAGTTCGTTACAACAGTTCTCTTTAGTCAATGCGTTGACTTCTGCAAGAGGCCTGTGTGCACCAGCAGTCTTTTTTATAGCCTGGAGAGGAGCCTAATGACCACCAGCTGAGCGCAATTACCTCCTGTAATTGCGTAATTGTTCCTGACACCTAGTAGCTCTTCGATGGCGTGCATCCAACTCACTGCTGGCTTCTGGATCTCTCTCCCTTGTCTCCTCCCCACCGGTCCAAGGCTCAGGCACCACCTGGTGGCCAATCAGTCTCTCTGCGCCCTGCTCGAAGTCGGAACCCTGTCCAGGGTCCTCCACATCCTCCAGAGCTGACTCATAAGGCCCCGCGCTGTCAGAGTCTGGTGGCAGCTCCAACGGCTCCTGCTGGGCCACAACAGGTTTCCATCCATGGTTTCTTGCCTTGCCTTCTGGTGCTTTGGAAAATAGGTTGACCCCCCCGCCTCTTCTTTGTGGCAGCCCCTCAAATAATGGAATACTGCTATCATGTCCCCCCCTAGTCTTTTTCTCCAGACTAGTCAAATCCAAATCCTGCGCCTCTTCTTCATATGTTTTAGTCTCCAGGCCTTTAATCATCTTAGTGGCTCTTCTCTGCACTTTTTCCAAAGCCTCAACATTTTTTTTTCGTACAGTGGTAACCAAAACTGGATGCAGTATTCCAGGTGTGGTCTTAGTAAGGATTTATAGAAACGGTACTAAACAGAAATGTTGTGTTTGTAAGTCAAGGGCTACCTGTAGTCCCCTGAAGTATTTTAGCAAGCAAAACAACGTAACATAAATTAAATCAAAAGTTCTCAGTTGGGTTAGACTTTACTGGAAACCCTTTGAGGAGATTCAGAAGCAAACAACAAACAAGTTAATCCTTTAATAATTTTACTCTGACTAAGGGAAACGGTGGCTTAGTGACTAAGAAGCTGAGCTTATCAATCAGAAAGGTCAGCAGTTCGAATCCCTAGCGCAGCATAACGGAGTGAGCTCCCGTGACTTGTCCCAGCTTCGAAAGCACATAAAAAATGCAAGTAGAAAAATAGGGACCACCTTTGGTGGGAGAGGAACAGCATTTCGTGCGCCTTCGGCGTTTAGTCATGCCGGCCACATGATCACGGAGACGTCTTCGGACAGCGCTGGCTCTTTGGCTTTGAAACAGAGATGAGCACCGCCCCCTAGAGTCGCGATGACTAGCACCTATGTGCAAGGGGATCCTTACCTGACTTGGTAGTAACTCAGGTGCAAAGTGTGAATCAGTGTACTTATAGCTTGAATGTAAGACCAGCAACAGATGTTCCAAAGCTGGAAACATTCACAAATGGACCACAACAACAACAACAATTTGTGAAGAAATGTGGACATTGCTACATTTATGTGCACCAACAAAACACTGTGGAAAAACATCTGAATGAATTTAGGAGGGAACGAAGGAAACAGACAGCAGGGAAAAATACAAATAAGATTAGGTTAAAGTAAGGTAAAATACCAGAATATCAAAGAGGAGAAATATAAACCAAATATTTATAGGGACGACATTATAAATTATTTAGGAAAAAGGATATTTGCTAAGTACATCGACATGTGAGGCTGCATTAGGCTTGCCACATTCACACTTAAATAGCTTTGTCTGCGTCACACGTGAAATTATTTTTAGGTGGGCTGTTATGTTTGATAATTAAAGTATAAGCCATCATCCGTTTTCTGAAAATTGAAGCACAATCAACCGTGAATGCGCTGACCTGTTTGGAACATGGGACTTGGCTGTTGTCTTTTTCCGTGAAAATCCACTTCAAGACATTTCGGAAGGTTACTGATTTCCAAGTTGGCCAAGGATTCATGAATCTGCCATCTTTATCTTTCTCGGACTTCGTTACATCTTCCTGCAGTCGGTAATCCAACCGGAAGCTTTTTCTAGACGCCCTGGAAGAATTGCTCCCACGGGAACCTTGATTGGAATTCTGACGTTTCCTGACTTCTTCTTTCAAGTGGGAAGTGCAAGGCTGCTCTTCATCCATTTCATTTGGTGACGAACTAGGGAGGGAAGCAAGAAAAAAAAAATTACCGTATTTTTGGGAGTATAAGATGCATTCCCCCCCACCCCTAAAAGCCCTACATGGCTTAGGACCCGGATATCTGCGAGACCGTCTTCTGCCGCATACTTCCCAACAACCGATAAGATCGCACAGGGAGGGCCTTCTCCGGGTGCCGTCAGCCAGACAATATCGACTGGCAACTACCCGGGGCAGGGCCTTCTCTGTAGCCGCTCCGACCCTCTGGAATAAACTGCCCCCAGAGATCCGGACCCTACCCACGCTCATGGCCTTCCCGTAAGGCTCTTAAGACCTGGCTATTCCAGCAGGCCACGGGCTGTTGAACTCACGATTGAGTTCCAGCCCCGATCAGACTGGGTGTATGTTGTGGTCTTTTTAATCTATGTTTTTTGTGTTTTTAAATTCTATTTTTAAATGTATTGTTGTAAGCTGCCCGGAGTCCTTCGGGATTGGGCGGCCTATAAATTTATTAAACATCAACATCAAACATCAAAAGAGGGTGAAAATTTGGGTTCGTCTTATACACCGAATGTAGTCCTGGCCACCCTCCGGCCCCCACCCTTTGGCCCCTGCCTCCCAGCAATTTGCCTCCTTGCAGCAAACAGCCTGTTTCGGTTTCAGCTTTAGCACAGCTTGATTAGCACAAGCAGCTGATTGTTGGTTGGATCGCCCTCCCAACCATCAGCTGTTTCAGGCTGCAGGGATTGCCATTGCCTATTGCCACTTCTGCACCCCACATTTTTGGCCTCTGCATGCCCCATTTTCCGCCTATTTCGATCCTTGTCACCTGGAACGGGCAGAAAATGCGGTGTGCGGAGGCTGAAAACGGGATGCGGAGGTCGAAAATGGGACGCGTTGAGGTGGCAGTAGCCTATGGCAATCCGTGCAGCCTGAAACAGCTGATCGTCGGGAGGCCAATCCAACTGATAATTAGCTGCTTGTGCTAATCAGGCTGTGCTGAAATTAAAACAAGCTGTTTTTGGCGTGTGAATTATTTATTTTTATTATTATTATTATTATTATTATTATCATTATTATTATTATTATTATACAATTGTATCACAGCGGCCAGTTGTTCCGCCGGATTTGGCATTGGTTACCCAGGGGCCTAGGACGTCGTAACATATTTTCGTAATATGCATGCAGATCCAAGCAGTGCGGCTTTTTGCATTTGACTGATGATGATTTTGTCAATTTTTAACTGTTTTAAATGTAATTCCAGTGCTTTTGGAATAGCACCCAGTGTGCCAATTACCACTGGAATTACCACTGCTGGTTTGTGCCATAGTCGTTGAATTTCGATTTTTAAGTCCTGGTATTTTGCAATTTTTTCATGTTCCTTCTCGGCGACCCTGCTATCACCTGGTATTGCGATGTCTATGATTGTGACGCGATCGTCACGCGATCACAATCCAGACTCATATTTATGACGGCTGCAAGTCACGCGGTGCCCTTCTGAGACCTCCTGACAAGCATAGTCAGTGGGGGAAGCCAGATTCCAACCATGTTATTAACTCAACCAGTCCAGCGATTCACTTAACAACGGTGGCAAGAAAGGTTGTAAAATGGGGCAAAACTCACTTAACAAATGTTTCACTTGGCAACATAAATTTGGGGCTCAATTGTGGTCGTTAAGTCGAGGACTTCCAGTATCTAGATATACAGTAAATACCCAAAAGATAGGTACATTGTAAGCACACACTTTAAGAGACATGTTAGTGTAGGAAGTTAACACCCATCCTTCTCCTAGGAAAATGAGATATTTTAGGAAATATTAAAAGGGCAGAATATTTCCCCTAAAAGGGGAGGCAAAAACTCAACCCCCCTCACCTTTGTCAAGACCTGGGCCAGTCTATTCTACATAACAAAGATCTGCCTCCTTCAGACAGAGCCATAGTAGGAATTACCCAAAGCCTTTTCATTCCATCATCACCCAGCAAGAGTCAACCAAGCCTGGGACTCAAAGGACGGTTCCACCACAAAACCGCGTTCGACTAAAGCGCGCTCGACGAAACCGCGTAGCTGTCATCACAGCGCGACCCTTAACCTAACCCTAAACCTAACCCTTAACCTAACGCTAAACCTAATCCTAACCCTTAACCTAACCTTTAACCTAACCCTAACCCTTAACCTAACCCTTAACCTAACCCTAACCCTTAACCTAACCCTAACCCTTAACCTAACCCTTAACCTAACCCTAACCCTTAACCTAACCCTAACCCTTAACCTAACCCTAAACCTAACCCTTACCTTAATTTGAATTGGCTTGCTTTCAAAGCGCTATTTAAAGCGCCCTTTTTTCTCCGCGGTCGCTGTTGTTGCCCTGCTGATGACGTCAGCGATGCGGTTTAATCGGGCATGCTTTAGTGGACCGCGGTTTTGTCATACCACGCAAAGGACAACCTACAAAGTTACCTCTGCATCAGAGGTGGGTTCCTACCGGTTCGGCTGAGTAGATAGCAATTCAGCTGGCCACGCCCTCGAACTGGTTCTATCGGTGGCGCCGTAGGCGGCGCCATCTTATTCTTTTTTACTACTGCGCATGTATCGCAAAGCGCGTCCCTGAGCGAACTGGCAGGAACAGAAGCTGGAACCCACCCCCTGCCCTGCCTGGCCCCATGGGACTTGTCAGACTCCCAATTCAGAACACAAGATCAAATTCAAAGCCCAACGGAGGGCATAAAACCCAGGAACTCTCAGATTCTCTTCCTGTCCACCATTAAACCATCTTTCCAAGCAACTTCCATGAATCCAGTGTCTTTTCCCGCCCCCACTTGAAACTGAACCCAGATGGGCATTTCTTCCAACATTAGAACCGAGTATTGGATTTGCAGACTAGAAACCCCAAATCTCCCCCAAAACTGACCACAGGATCCCAAGCCTAAATTTTCGGACGCGAGAAAAAAAATATAACACTTTCGAAAGCAATCAAGAGTGCGATCTGGGTGCGACTGATAAATAAGCCCACGCTGCCTTTCCACATTTCCTGGTTCAAAGTTATTTACCCTTAGAAGGGAGTAGTTCATCATCGTAACTTTAAAAACTTTAAAAGTTACTAAAGTTAAAAGAGTTTGCAAAAAGTTACTTGGGTGTTCAAATCGGTGTCCCCTTTACGCACCCAGCCGCCGCTAATCTAAAACAATTTTTTAAAAAATTAACCGAAAGTGTTCGTTCATAGAAATTTGGACCCGTCTTCCTTGGCAGAAAATATTAGAAAAATTGACCTACCCCAAGGGTGTCTGAAGAAGCGAGTTATAGTTCACGCCAGTTTTCAAAAACGCCTTATCAGTCTGAGAAGCTGGCAGACTGGTTATTAACCCACAATATCTTGGACTTAAATAGTTAAATCTCACTGAACTGGAAGCTGAGGAATGTTGTTACTACTGGTAGTTAATTAAGATCTTAGCAAAGTATCCATTTCCTTTTATTACAGAGCAATTTGCAGCTAGTCTTTCCACCCAAAAGGGTTGAACCAAAGGAAGGGAAGATCGGGATGTTTCCATTGCAGTTTGCTCATTTTCCTTCTCTTGGCTTCTTCCCCAATTGTGTGTGTATGCGCGTGCGTGAGTGTGTGTGCAATCATGTGGTCATTTTTTTATCCCGCACTTTAAACCCTGCAGGCAGGAATCTCCTAAGTGTTGGCAGCCTCTCTGAGGTCATGGCGTAAGACCAAATGCATTCAGGGCGAACTTTTTAACAGCCTGAGAAATTTCACAACCCTGGAGAATCACGATTTTTAATCACTAGGAAAAAGGCTTGATTTAAATCAACCCGATTTAAATCGTAATTTTAAAAGAGCAGCTGTCATCTCTGTCCCGTCTTCCTGAGCCGCTACAGACCCACCGACACTCCCAATATTGCAGAATATACAGCCTCACATGCTACAGAACTGAGCTCCATTTCACGCGGAATAAACTAAACTATTAATTGTATCTTAAAGAGAAAATTGTCCTTAGATAGATTTTTACTCCAATAGTGTTTTATCAAAATAAATGTAATTTTTTTTTAAAAAAAAAATCCGATTTAATTGGGGGAAAAAAACAATTTCAATTTTTAAAAATCTCATTTAAAAAAAAAATACATCGATTTTTATCCACCGTGCTTCACACTTATGACCATTGAATCATCCCCATGGCCACGTGATTGACATTCGGATGTTTGGACAACCGATTCACATTTATGACGGCTGCAGTATCCCCGGGCTCATGCCATACCCTTTGGACACCTTCTGACAAAGGCAAGGCGACGGAGAAATCAAGATTCACTTAACGACCGTGTGACCAATTTAAGAACTGCATTCACTGAACCACTATTAGGGAGGTCGTACTACGAGGCAAAACTCCTTGAACAAACCGCCTCACTTAGCCACAGAGGTTTTGGCCTCAACTCTGGTTGTAAACTGAGGATTACTGTACACCTATCCTACTGGATAGATTAAATATCAGGAGCAATTGTCATTCTCATATATATATATATATATATATATATATATATATATATATGTATGTATGTATGTATGTATGTATGTATGTATGTATGTATGTATATGTATATGTATATATATATGTATGTATATACATATTTAAAGTTACAACCCCCCGTATGCCCAAATATGGGAGGAAGTTCACTATGTCCATTCTCTGTCTATCGGCTCCCTTTATTTATTTATCAGCACAAATACAACACACACACACACACACACAGAGAGAGAGAGAGAGAGAGAGAGAGAGAGAGAGTGTCACAACCCCTGGTATGCCCAAATATGGGAGGAAGTTTACTGCTTCCATTCTCTGTCTATCGGCTCGTCACAAGAGACCATCCAGACAGAAACCCAATATTTTTACTGTTGCCTTTGTTACATTTGTGTTGTATTTGTGCTGATAAATAAATAAAGGGAGACTAGTATAGATCTATTTCAAGCTATTTAGCTCTCATCAGCTAGCCATACCCTTACTGGGATTGGAACCTGCGCTGTATTGCATCTTAGGCAGATGTGTTAACCACTAAGCCACAAGGTCCTTCTCCTTATCAGCTGAGCCAGGGAAATAGGTATGTATTTAGAGTCACAGGATGCTATATATATTTCTGTTGAGTTGGGTCTTATTTTCATGATTTCTCCCGACGGCTAAGTTTACTTTAGGAAAAAAACTGCAGAAAATACCTGGCTGTTAGCAATTCTCTTAAGTTACATTGGCTTTCTAATGCAAAATGTAGAATAAGGCAGCAGCTTCTGTACAGAATACAAATTTGGCAGCCGAGAGGATTATGTAACACTCTTCAGGAAAGCTTAACACAGCACATTTCCATGTGAATGATGGAGAATGCCGGAACGATAGCAACTGAATTGAATTGCCAGCCTTTTCATTCCTGGATTCGATCCTATTCACCGGCTAAAAACAAGACAGTCCTTGGGAAAAAGAATGAAAAAAAACCAACAACAGAAAGGCCTGCTAATATCTCAATTAAGCACCATTTTCCGTGCAGTATCTAACATCTCCAAATGGCTGTCATTCTAAAACGATTATTTAACAATCTGGACTCCTAATTCCCCCCCCCCCCCCCGAAAGCGATTGCAAACTGTACTGTTATCTTCTAAAATTGCTGCAGTTCAAAGAAGTGAACTCAAATTTCATTTCTAGCTTTGCGGAAGGCACAAATTACGCACTCCCTCTGGGACAAAGAAACGGAACACAACAATTCCACAATCTTCATAATCCATCCAATTTCTGCTTCTTTTCTCCAAAATTTAATTCTGTATGAGCTAAATACAGGAAACTACCAACCTCCCGTTGATAAAGAATCCATAATAATTAATATTTCCCCCCACCCACACAGATATAATAGAAAGATTCCCTATTTCCTAAGAAGCGTAAGAGCCATCTGTAGCAAACTTTTTAAAAAAATTGTCTTAACTTTCAGGAGAGGGACGTGGCGGCTCAGTGGGTAAGACGCTGAGCTTGTTGATCAGAAAGGTCGGCAGTTCGAATCCCTAATGGAGGGAGCTCCCGTTCCTTGTCCCGGCTTCTGCCAACCTAGCAGTTCGAAAGCATGTAAAAAAATGCAAGTAGAAAAATAGGGACCACCTTTGGTGGGAAGGTAACAGCGTTCCATGCGCCTTCGGCGTTGAGTCATGCCGGCCGCATGATCACGGAGACGGAGACGTCTTCGGACAGTGCTGGCTCTTCGGCTTTGAAACGGAGATGAGCACCGCCCCCTAGAGTCGGGAACGACTAGCACATATGTGCGAGGAGAACCTTTACCTTACTGTGTTTTATTGTGCCTTATTTCCTGGACCTTCAACACAGGTTTTATTACCAAACTAGGTAACATCATCAGTGTTAGAAGGGAAGGGGGTTTGTGGAAAGGAGGAGGACTGTGGTGCTCTCTGAGTTTGCTTATTTTCTTGCAGATGTTTCATTACCAAACTAGGTAACACCATCAGTGCTACAGTATTTCCATTTCCAATTCACTCGCTCCCTCTCCAGCACCCAAGCCCACGTGAGGCCGGTTCCCGAGTGGCTCTCTCTAAAGGCGGCTGCGGGGGGGCGGGGGGGGGAAGCAGGATTGCATCTGGCGCACATCTGGGGAAACCACTCGCATTCAGGAGCCGAGTTCGAAACTGGCTTCTGAGCCCCGTTAGGCCAATCCCTCCCAACCCCACGGCTTCCCATGCCCGAAGGGGCTCCTTGGAGGCTGGGGTGCCCAGCAAGTCCCCGGGGACCGACCAGCCCTGCTGAATGACGGATTGAATGGGGGGGGGAAGATGCGGGGTGCAGGAAAAGCCCCATTTTATGAGTGGTTAGGAACAAGAGGTAGAAAGTAGATGGCGGAAGGTCACTGCTATGTACGAATTAAATACAAAGATAATTCATCATTATATATATAATCAATATATATATAATATAATCAATCTACCAATATAATCCACAGAGGTATAAATAATCCAATGTAAAGAGAAATTTAGCTATGTTATTACTTATATTATCAGTTATGTTTAGTTATATTATTACTGTCCTTACCAGTATACCAGTATATCTATCTATCTTGCTTCTGTAAATCATTTATGTAATTTTTATGAAAATAATGATAATAATAATAATGGTGATCATCACAATAATCACAAAAATCATAATACTAATAATACTAATAAGATTAATAATACTAATAATACTAATACTAATTTCCGGCAGAGGAAATCGAAAGCTGCAGCTCTGCAGAGATCTCCTTGCAAGGCTTCCCTTGATAGGATCCGAATGAATCTCCCCGGATCTCCCCTTCCCAAGCGATCTATTCCTAGTGCCCGGCGATCTTTCACCTCTCCCGGCTGGGCTGCAGAGATCGCTTGACCAGGATTCCCCTTGATGGGATCCAATGGAATCCCTCCGGATCCGGTGGATCTCCCCCTCCCCAAGCGATTCACTCCACCTGCCTGGCGATCTGCCGCCTGGGCTGCAGAGATCGCTTGGCATGGATTCCCTTCATGGGATCGGGAGGGATCTATCCGGATCTCCCCCCCCCCAAAAGCCATCCACTCTTAATGCTCGGAGATCTCCCACCTCTCCCGGCGTGGCTGCAGAAACCGCTGGGCAAGGCTTCCCTAGATGGGATCGGGAGGAATCCCTACGGATCTCTCCACCCCCCCCCCCGAGCGATCCTCTCCCAGTGCCCGCCGATCTCTCATGCCACCCACGGCAGAGGAGATCGAAAGCTGCAGCTCTGCAGAGATCGCCTCGCAAGGCTTCCCTTGATAGGATCCGAAGGAATCTCCCCGGATCTCCCCTTCCCAAGCGATCTATTCCTAGTGCCCGGCGATCTTTCCATCTCTCCCGGCTGGGCTGCAGAAGAGATCGCTTGGGCATGGCTTCCCCTGGATGGGATCCGGTGGATCGCTCCGAATCGCCCCCCCCCCTCCCCGAGCGATCCACTCCGAGTGCCGGCCGATCCTTTCCCGTCTGGGCTGCAGAGACCGCTGGGCAAGGCTTCCCTTCATGGGATCCGGTGGGATCTCCCCGGATCTCCTCCCCCAGATCCGCCCTCCCCCTTCCCGGAGGCCGCTCACTTTTGCCGGCTGGGCTCCCGCAGGGCTGCCGTCTCTTCCTCCTCTTCCTCCGCCTCCATGAGCGGCCTCCGGAGCTTCTCCCTGCCCGGACAAGCGCCGCCGCTGCGCCGCCTCCGCCCCGCGGTCCCCTCGCCCGCCGCCGCCCCGGGCAGCGAGGAGGGAGCCTGCCGAGGCCGCTTCCCCATGCAGCGTCCGAGAGCGGCCCGGAACAGCTTGGCTCCTTCGTTCCTTGGCCGGTTCTCCCTCCGCTCCTTCCAGCCCTCGGCTGCCCTCTCTCGGGAAGGGGACGCCGGCTTAGGCCCAGCCTCCTGCCCGGGAAACCTTCCCCCTTCCCCGGGAAATCCCCGCATCAGCTCTTGGGATGTCTGCACGTCTGAAGGGGTTACACGTGTCGCAGGCGTGACAAGAGGGGGCTTCGTGGGAACCAGCAAATACAGCAAATACCCCGACTTACGACTACGATTCACCCAATTTGGTTAAGGCAGGCGTTGGTTAAGTGAGCTTGGCCCCATTTTGCGACCTCTCTTGCCTCCGTCGTTAAACGCATCGCTGCCGTCGATAAGTTAGCCAGCGGTAGTTCAGCAAATCTGGCTTCCCGCCACGGAGTTCACTCGTCAGAAAGTCGCCCAAAGGAGACCTTGGGATGCCGTCATCAATACGAGCGTCGTGAGTTTGACCACGGGGAGGCCACAAAGGTCATTAAGTGTGAAAAACGGTGGTGGGTCGCTTTTCTTCCAGTGCCGCGATAACTTCGAACGGTCGCTGAGCGAACCGTGGTTAAGTCAAGGACGACCTGACATAAGCGATCTACTCCGACGGACCGTTCCTCCCCTGGCATCGTACAAGAGGTTGATTGGCAGAAGCCATTGGGGGGTTTCAGCCGTTGGGTGGAATGGAGGTTTGAAGGAAGTTCTCTGGCATTTCTGCGGCAACGGATTCAGCCGTCAATTTTCCTCTTGGTTCTTTGGAGCTCAACCAGAAACAACACAACATGGCATCACAATACAGGCTGTCCTTGACTTACGACCACAAAGGAGGCCGGCATTTCTGTTGCTAAGTTGCTAAGTGAGTCTTGCCTCATTTTACGACCTTGCTTTGCCACCATTGTTGAGGGAATCACTGTAGCTGTTAACTAAGTCCAAGTAGCCCCCCCCCCAGCTGACAAAGTTCATTTAGTGTCTGCTCAAAGTTACAACGGCAACTGAAAACGGTGACTGATGACCGTTATTCAAACTTTAATAGGATTCCCTATGATCAAAATTTGGCAATGGATTCATACTTATGACTGTTGCTGTGCACCAAGATCATGGTGATCCCCTTTTACGACCTTTTGACGGGCAAAAGCAATGGGGGAGACACTTAACAACCATGTTACTAACTTATCAGCTGCAAAGATTCACTGAAGGTCATAAAATGGGGCAAAACTCACTTAACAGATATTTTGGGCTCAGTTGTGGTCGTAAATCGAGGACTACCTGTAACGGGTTGATAAGTGGATCTGGCTTCCCTTGCTTGTCCGAAGGTTGCAAAAGGGGATCCCATGACCCCTGGACATTGAAACCGTCATAAATATGAATCAGTTGCCAAGCGTCTGAATTTTGATCACATGATTGTGGGAAGGCCATAACAGTCGTAAGTGTGAATAACATCCATAACTCAATTTTTTTTCAGGATCATTGTAACTTCAAACAGTCACTAAATGAACTGTTGTAAGTCAAGGATCATCTGTACCAAAGTAAGTCAGAAATTATTTTTTTAATTTTTCTTTCTTTTTCTATTTTTTTCTTTTTCTATTCTTTTTTCTTTCTCTTCTTTCATTTTTGCACTTTCATTCTTTTTCTTTCCTGAACTTTTTCTGTTTTCATTTTTCTTTCTGTTTATCTTTTTCTATTCTTTTTAAAGATCAATAAAGGCGTTAGTGTGTGTTTGTGTGTTTGTGTATATGTGTGTATGCGTGCGTGTATTCTACAATAGAAACCTAATATTTGAAGTCAAAAGTCACTGGTAAACTTGATACCGAGTAAGCATGCCAAACTGACTGTATTTTTTAAAAAGATATTTCTGGGATTATAAAAGAAAAGTGGTGGGAATGATAAATAACTCTCTTGCCATATGCTGAAAATGGAAATGCGACTTTCCCAAACTACCAATAAATTATTTTTGTTTATTAAGTAGGCTCAATGCCTTTTGTTTAATGGTTTTGTAAAATGTTAACTTCAACTCTGTTGGATGTTTATATCGGAGAGGTTACATTTGGCACCTAATCTCTGATTTTCACCTAATCTCTAATCTTCAAAGCTGTTTATTGAGAGAGAGAGAATATATAATCTTTTTTAGTTTTTGCTGTTCTGAAACTACCAGGTCAGTTTACATTCCAATTTCAAAGAAAGGCAATGCCAAAGAATGTTCAAACTATCGTACCATTGTACTCATTTCACATGCTAGTAAAGTGTTGTGGCCCAGCAGGAACCGTTGGAGCTGCCGATGGACTCCGATAGCGAGGAACCCCCATGAGTCTGCTATGGAAGATGGAGGACCCTGGGCAGGATTCAGACTCGGAGCAGGGACCAGAGAGGCTGGTTGGCCATCAGGAGGCGCCTGAGGCATGGAGCAGTGAGGAAGATCAAAGGGAATTTGTCCCTGGCGCCAGGCAACGTAGGGCGGAGAAACGGAGGCAGCAGTTACGGAGACAGACTCATAAGAGTTAACCAAGCCCAGGTGGTTGTGGCTTGGCCCCTCCCAAGAGAGTATATAAGAAGAGACTTTGGGAGGAATCCTTTTGCAGGACACAACCGTTCGTACTAATCTGGAGAACTCCTTGTCTGGTCTGCCTTGTGTTCCCGTGTCTGTTGGAGTGTGAGTTGCTGCCAACATCTTGCCAGTGAGTCGTGCCTGGGCTTTTCAGCCAACAGGATTATAATTGCTGCGAATAAAGAGTGGCAAACAGCTAAGCCTGTGTCTGTGTTCATTACCGGACGGATGAGGGCCAGAAGATAAAGTTATGCTCAAAATCCTACAAGCTAGGCTCCAGCAGTAGGTGGATCGAGAACTACCAGAAGTACAGGCAGGATTTCGAGGGGGCAGAGGAACTAGAGATCAAATTGCTAACATACACTGGATCATGGAGAAAGCTAGGGAGTTCCAGAAAAAACATACTTCTGCTTCATTGACTATGATAAATCTTTGATTGTGTGGATCCCAACAAACTCCAAACTCTGATTGGTTCAAAATTGGGAAAGGAGTTTGGCAAGGCTGTGTATTATCTCCCTACCTATTTAACTTCTATGCAGAGCACATCGTGAGAAAGGCGGGGCTAGATGAATTACAAATTGGAATTAAGATCGCCGGGAGAAATAACAACCTCAGATGTTCAGATGATGTCATTCCAATGGCAGAAAGAGAAGAGGAACTAAAGAGCCTCTTGATGTGGGTGAACAGGGAGAGTGCAAAAGTTGGCTTGAAACTCAACAGTAAGATAACTAAGATCATGGCATCTGGCCCTCTCAATTCCTGGCAAATAGATGGGGGAAGAAATGGAGGTAGTGACAGATTTTATTTTCCCGGGCTCCAAGTTCACCGCAGATGAGGACTGCAGTCAAATTAAAAGACGCTTGCTCCTGGGGATGAAAGCTATGGCAAATTTAGACAGCATCCTAAAAAGCAGAGACATCACCCTGCCAACAAAAGTGTGTATAGTCAAGGCTGTGGTTTCCCCAGTTGCAATGGATGGCTGTGAAAATTGGACCATAAGAAAGGCTGAGCGCCAAAGAATGGAGGCCTTTGAACTCTGGTGCTGGAGAAGACTCCTGCGAGTCCCTTGGACTGCAAGGCCATCCAACCGGTCAGTCCTAGAGGAGATCCACCCTGGCTGCTCTTTAGAAGGCCAGATCCTGAAGAGGAAACTCAAAGACTTTGGCCACCTCATGAGAAGGAAGGACTCGCTGGAGAAGAGCCTCATGCTGGGAACGATGGAGGGCAAAAGAAGAAGGGGACGACAGAGAAGGAGGTGGCTGGATGGAGTCAATGAAGCAGTCAGCATGAGCATAAATGGACTCCAGAGGATGGTAGAGGACAGGAAGGCCTGGAGGAACATCCATGGGGTCGCAATGGGTCAGACATAACCTCACAATCAACAACAACAACAAACCACCAGGTATGATATGACATCCTTTAATTAATATATAATTATAGCAATATAATCATAGTACACCACGCCAGCTGCCTAGAATTTGGGAATGAATTGGAATAGCTTTAATTTGAGAGAATAGCTTTAACTTGAGAGACCGCCTGCTGCCAATTACCTCCCAAAGACCCATTAGATCACACAGGGTTGGCCTCCTCCGGGTTCCGTCTACCAGCCAATGCCACCTGGCTACTATCCGGGGGAGGGCCTTCTCTGTGGCAGCTCCGGCCCTCTGGAACGAACTCCCCGCAGGGATTCGGACCCTCACCTCTCTCCAGGCCTTCCGAAACGCCGTCAAAAACTGGCTGTGCCGGCAGGCCTGGGGTTGTTGAGTTCCCTCCCCTCTCGACTTGTGTGGTTGCGTGATTCTTGCTGATTTTAATTATCTGTATTCTGTTTTTACGTTCCCCCTTTTCCCTTTTTGAATTGTTCGCCGCCCTGAGTCCTTCCCGGAGAAGGGTGGCATACAAATAATAAAATTCAATTCAATTCAATTCAATTAAGCCTCTGCCTTGATGAATATCTACCCTTGAATATTTGTAGGCTAGGAATAATTACTAAAACCATTACCACTGTAAGAGGCTGGTTTTGTAACTGGCCAAAGGACATTTTTAATAATGGGGCATGCAGAGAGTTTGAGAGGCTTGCAAAGTGCTCCTGGGGGCTCGGGGGGGGGGGAATGAGCAACAAATGCCCAGTTTTTAACCAAAATGGGCCCTCTTTTTGCAAAAAACAGGGCATGCATAGGCTTTCAGAGGATTGTAGAGGCTTGAAGAAGGCAAAAATGGGCAAAAACGGCCTGTTTTTCGCTCGTTTTTGCCCTCCCCAGCTCCCAGGAGCACTTCCAAACTCTCTGTATGTCCATTTTTCCAAAAAATGGGATGCGTGGGGGTGGGGTTTTGGGGGGCCCAAAAATGTTGTATTCAGTGTATAAGACGCATCCAGATTTCCACCCTCTTTTGTTTGGGGGTGGGCGAGGTGCTTCTTATACGCTGAAAAATACGGTAATCTAAAATTTATTTGAAATTCAAAGTTTATGTACCTTCTACCCTTCTTGTTTCTATAATAAAAATATCTCCACTTCTTTAGAGAGATATACAGAGAACACAAATAAAAAATACAGGTTTACCTGGACTTTACGACCACAGCTTTACAACTAAAATTTATATTGCTAAGCGAGGCAGTTTTGAAGTGAGTTGTGCCGCATTTCGCTACATTTTTGCCACAGTACTCAAGGAAATCGCTGCGGTCGTTAAGTAAATCAAATGGTTGTTAAGCGAATGTGGTTTTCCCTCCATTTACCTTGCTTGTTAGAAACCAGCTGGGAAAGTCATAAAGGATAAATCACAGAACTCAGGGACCTTGCCGCTGTCATAATAAAATTCATGCCAGTTGCAACAATAAACATACTTCGCTTTGTAGGAAGTTATCACCCAGCCCTCTCCCAGAAAAATGAAATATCCTAGGAAACATTGAAAAGGCAGAATATTTCTCTGGATGTGAAAAGAAAGAAACCTGTTTTAAAAGACAGAATAGCTGCCTGTAGCTTCCTGCCCATCCCCACTTTGTCAATGGGCCATTAAGAAGGCCAAGCTAGTCCACTTTACATAATAAAGAGTTCTCCCCTTCAGCTACAGGGGGGGTGGGATTAAGGCATGATAATATTGGCCCCAACTGACCACATGGCATCTGAGAACTCAACCAAACCTGAATTCAAAATGCAGCCTAGAGAGTTGCCCCTGCATGGCCCTATAGGAGTCTGACAACCAATCAGAATACAAGATCAAGGTCAAAGGCCAGAGACAGGGACTCTGCATCTCAGTCCTTCCCTTCTCTTCCTCTCCACCAACATTGAAGCACGTGATCACCTTTTCTGTTCAGGACTCAAGCCATGAGGTCCTGCCCACCATTAAAACCATCTTTCCAAGCAGCCTCCATATCTCCAGTGTCTTTTTCCCCACTTGGAGCCGAACCCAGAAGGACATTTCTTTCATCAGAATGAAAACCTAAAGAAACAGAATTGCTATGAGTTGCCCCCTCCCCTCTTTGGAAGAGCTTTATAGCTCCCGCTGCCTTAAGAAAGTTCAAAACATTCTTAAAGATCCATCTCATCCTGGCCACCCCCTTCTTTTTCAACTACTACCATCTGGCAGACGGTGAAGGTTCCCCTCTCACATAGGTGCTAGTCCTTCTCGTCTCTAGGGGGCGGTGCTCATCTCCGTTTCAAAGCCAAAGAGCCAGCGCTATCCGAAGACGTCTCCGTGATCATGTGGCTGGCACATGACTAAACCCCGAAGGCGCATGGAACGCTGTTACCTTCCCACCAAAGGGGGTTCCTATTTTTCTCATTGCATTTTTACATGCTTTTGAACTGCTAGGTTGGCAGAAGCTAGGAAAAGTAACGGGAGCTCACTCTGTTATGCGGCGCTAGGGATTCAAGCCGCCGAACTGCCGACCTTTCTGATTGACAAGTTCATTGTCTTAGCCCGAGTACCTTAGTCAGAGTAAAGCTATTAAAGGATTAAGTACTTCGTTGCCTGCTTCTGAGTCTCCTCGAAGGCTTTACAGTAAAGTCTAACTCTCTTGAGAACTTTTGATTTAATCTCTGTTACGTTGTTTTGTTTGCTAAAAGACTCTGATAGTCCTTGATTTACAAACGCAACATTTCTGTTGCCAAACGAGATGGTTGTGAAATGAATCTGGTTTCGTTAACTTAGCCACAGAGGCACTGCGTCCCTGACAGATAGTACAGGATAATAAAAACAAGGACAAATAAGCTGAAAAACAGCTTCTATCCCAGAGAGCAGTAACTATATTGAATTTGATGGTTACAGTGCAATATTAATGCACTATTGGCTTTTCAATGTCAATTAAATAGCACGTGAAGGATATGTCTTTGTGTTTTTATTTTTGTAGTTATAATGTACACTGAAGATGGCATTTAATTTCATTGCACGGTGTCCAATGACAATAAAGCAAACTAAACTGAACCAGGTTGCATAAACAGACGGAGAGAATCAAGATCACGTGAAGTGTTAATACCACTTTATAAGGCCCTGATAAAGCCACACTTGGAATACTGCATCCAGTTTTGGTTGTCACGATGTAGAAAAGATGTGGAGACTCTAGAAAGAGTGCAGAGAAGAGCAACAAAGATGATTAGGGGACTGGAGGCTAAAACATATGAAGAACAGTTGCAGGAACTGGGTATGTCTAGTCTGATGAAAAGAAGGACTAGGGGAGACATGATAGCAGTCTTCCAATATCTCAGGAGTTGCCACAAAGAAGAGGGAGTCAAACTATTCTCCAAAGCACCTAAGGGTAGAACAAGAAGCAATGGGTGGAAACTAATCAAGGAGAGAAGCAACTTAGAACTGAAGAGAAGTTTCCTGACAGAGAACAATTAATCAGTGGAACAGAATTTGCCTCCAGAAGTTGTGAATGCCCCAACACTGGAAGTTTTTAAGAAGAGATTGGATATCTATTTGTCTGAAGTGGTGTAGGGTTTCCTGCCTAAGCAGGGGGTTGGACTAGAAGACCTCCAAGGTCCCTTCCAACTCTGTTATTCTATTCCTATTCCTATTCCTATTCCTATTCCTGTCCTAAACTAAACTAAACTAAACTAAACTAAACTAAACTAAACTAAACTAAACACAACACACTAAGATCATGGAAACATCAATGGATCTTGAATTTGAGAATCCACAGGTCTGGGATTTTTGCAGTCTCATGGTGAATCAGGAAAGAGTAATCTGCTAGAAGCTGCTTTCTATTATTGGATGGTTGCTTAACGTGAGATTGAAATTGCAAGGAAAACTCATAAAGGATTTAAAAATAGACAGAAACGCTTCCAGCATTTTTTTATGCCAATCATGTGGCTTGGCCCCGCCCACTTACCCTCGGATCACGTGACTCCCCTTCCGGGAATGCTCCCGGCTCCTCAGCCGATTCCTTCGCTTGCGAACTAAGATGGCGGCGGCCGTGTCCGCCGCTTGTCGAGCGGGCCAGCGGCTTTTCTGGGCTCGGCCGGGATTGCTTCCCACGCGGTGCTCAAACCCCGGACAGCGGGTAAGAGACGATTCAGACGTGACTGGGTGTGAAAAGCCGGCTGGACTGCCTCGGCTGCTTTCTTACTGCGGCGGGCCTTGAGCGCGCTGCATTTTGGGAGATGTAGTCTCCTGGCGGTGTAATGAGGCGGCCTGGGCGGATAAATACCGTAAGAGGGCCAGATGGCGGCGGTGTAATGGTGCCCTCTAGCGGTTTCTTGCAGTCCAACCGCTCTCGCAGGGATCTCTAAACACTGGGCAGCTTGTGAACTTCAACTCCCAGAATTCCTTAGTGAAACATCTGGTGGATTTGTAAACTCTGCCCTATAGCATTAGCCTTTCTTTCTTTCTTTCTTTCTTTCTTTCTTTCTTTCTTTCTTTCTTTCTTTCTTTCTCTCTCTCTCTCTCTCTCTCTCTCTTTCTCTTTGTTTCTTTTTCTCTTTCTTTTTCTTTCTCTGTTTCTCCTTTTTCTTTTTTCTCTTTCTCTTTCTCTTTCACTTTTTCTCCTCTTTTTCTTTCTCTTTTTCTTTCTCTTTTTCTTTCTCTTTTTCATTCACTTTTTCTCCTCTTTTTCTTTCTCTTTTTCTTTCTCTTTTTCTTTCTCTTTTTCATTCACTTTTTCTCCTCTTTTTCTTTCTCTTTTTCTTTCTCTTTTTCTTTCTCTTTTTCATTCACTTTTTCTCCTCTTTTTCTTTCTCTTTTTCATTCACTTTTTCTCCTCTTTCACTCTTCCTCTTTCTCTTCCCCTCTCTTTCACTTTTCTCTTTCTCTTTTTTCTCTTTCTCTCTTTTTCATTCACTTTTTCCTCTTTTCTCTTTCTCTTTTTCATTCTCTTTTTCTTTCCCTTTTTCTCTTTCTCTCTTTCTTTTTCTCTCCCTTCTTTCTCTCTGTTTCTCTCTCTCCCTTTCTTTCTCTCTCTCTCTCTCTCCCTCCCTCCCTCCCTTTCTTTCTCTTTCTTTCCCTTTCTCTCTCTCTCTCTCTCTCTCTCTCTCTCTCTCTCTCTCTGTTTCTTTCTCTCTCTCCCTCTTTCCTTCCTTCCTTCCTTTCACATTCCAATATACAAAAGTCTGTCTGTTTGCCTTCATGTGAAGGAACACTTTGGACCTTGATAGGGCCATAATTACACTACCAAATTCATGACTTTGAAGAAATCGGCTCTTAAATGCAGGTAGTCCTTGAGTTTGAGTTTTAAGTTTTGAGTTTTATTGAACACTTATAGGCCGCCCTTTTCCCTGAGGGGACTCAGGGCGGCTTACAATAATGAGGGAGGGGAGTGCAAGACAAGACATTAAAAAAATGTGAATAAAAAAATAATTAACAATAAAAACACAACATTCACTCAGCATTCGGGCGGGGAGAGAGTAAAGTCCTATCCCCAGGCCTGACGGGATAGCCAGATCTTGAGGGCCGTGCGGAAGGCCTGGACGGTGGTGAGGGTGCGGATCTCCACGGTGTAAGTCCTCAACTTACAACCATATGTTTAGGGATGTTTTGAAGTGACAACGGCACTTATGGCTGTTTTTCACATTTACGACTGCTGCAGTCCCCATGCTCACGTGATCACAGTTCACAGTGCTTGGCAACTGACTCATATTCATGACAGCTGCAGTGTCCTGAGGTCATGTGATCTCCTTCACAAATTTCTGATCAGCGAAATCAATCGGAAACCCAGATTCGCCGTGTTACTAACTTAACAACTGCAGTGATTCACTTCATTTAACGACTCTGGCAAGAAAGGTTGTAAAACAGGGCAAAACTCACTGAACAACTGTCTCGCTTAGCAACATAAATTCTGGGCTCAGTTGTGGTCAAAAGACTGAAGAGTAGAAAAGATGTGGAGACTCTAGAAAGAGTGCAGAGAAGAGCAACAAAGAGGATTAGGGGACTGGAGACTAAAACATAGGAAGAATGGCTGCAGGAACTGGGTATGTCTAGTTTAATGAAAAGAAGGACTAGGGGAGACATGATAGCAGTCTTCCAATATCTCAGGAGTTGCCACAAAGAAGAGGGAGTCAAACTATTCTCCAAGGCACCTGAGGGCAGAACAAGAAGCAATGGGTGGAAACTAATCAAGGAGAGAAGCAATTTAGAACTGAGGAGAAATTTCCTGACAGTGAGATCAATTAATCAGTGGAACAGAAGTTGCCTCCAGAAGCTGTGAATACCCCAACACTGGAAGTCTTTAAGAAGATGTTGGATAGCCATTTGTCTGGAACGGTATAGGGTTTTCTGCCTAGGCAGGGGGTTGGACTAGAAGACCTCCAAGGTCCCTTCCAACTCTGCTATTGTATTGTATTGTATTGATTAACATACCAGCCCTATTATTCTGGTCTGGGACCTGGGAACGTGCCCTCTCCTTAAAGTGAAAACTCAACGTGCATTTTGCACTGTAGGAACTCTCTTCATGGCGCTCCCCAAAATAATGTGGGTCCAGATTGGAGTCCTCATAACATTTGCCCTGCCGCAAAGCAAACAAGCGAGACTTTAATTTCCCTTCAATAAAACCACACTGCATTTTTTTTAATCATGTTGCTCACATGATACTTTTTTTCCCCCCCAAACTAGGCCCTCCTCCATCTTGGGAAAAACCGATTCAGGGCTACCAATGTAGCACCCCAAATCGTCGTGAATGTCCCCGAAACAAAAGTCTCGACTCTGGACAATGGCCTGAGGGTAGCTTCTGAAGATTCCGGACTTACAACATGTACAGTAAGTAACCGACACGGGCATCTGGCTTAAGGAGCTCCGTGACTTACAACTAAAATTCCAGGTTCAATTGTGGCCATAAATAGTGGCCTTAAGCGACTGATCTGTTAGCAGAAAGAACATTTTCTCCTGACGCTTCTTGTCCCGATCAGCTTCCGTTGCACATTCCGGGAGGGACTATGCTCTTACAAAATTCTAAAATTTGATTAGAATTAGAATTGGAATAATGGAATGGAATGGAATCGGAAACGAAAACAATAGAATAGAGCCTAGCATAGCATTAACTCTGGAATGTCTCAAGCAATTTCAACCAAACTTCGTTTCATAAATGATTTACCTTTTGGAGAAAAATACTGTGGGACTAAGACACTCCTAAAACCCCTTAGGACAGGGGTGGGTTCCGGATCCCGTTGCAACCGGTACGCTGCGACGGGGCTGGGCATGTGCATCACCGCCCTGCGATGCTCCAGCTGCTCGGTGGAGCATGGCACAGATGCTGGGCGCATACGCAAATGGCCCGGTTGGGTCAAATACAGGTAAGGTGGGTGGGCAGGTGGGCCCTCCAAAGCACCATACCGGAATGGTACCTGTGCTCTGAGCAGGCACCAGTATGCCTGTACCGGGGCGTACCGGCTGTAACCCAACACTGCCTTGGGATGTTTGTTATGTTAAGATACAGCCTGTTGTACCTGAAAATGGCTTCTATTGAACAGCGCAGTGGAGTTGGCATGGTAACGGCTTCACGGTACTCCACAAGGGGGCTCTGTCTTGTAAGGGGGGAAATCCCAATGTTAGAAATTACATTTGGTCCGGACATTTTCCTCCTATAAATACCCGGGCATGGAATATAGAATCAAATTGGAATGGGATGAGATGGGAAGGAAGAGGAACAGAATGCTTTATTGTCCAAGTGTGATTGGACAGACAAGGAATTTGTTTCTGGTACATAAACTCACAATGTACATATAAACAGCAAGTAATAGTTCTTAGATCATAAATCATAGCTACAAGCATTAATCATACGTTACAGCAATTGATAAATCATAAGAAACCAATAGAAGAAGATAGTCGGAAAGATGAGAAGAGAGAGTGTTCAGTCGTTTTGATGAAGATTTTAACCACCGAAACAAAAATCAGCCTGTGGTTTCCTCAGCATTTATTGAAGCTGGATTTTATTCTTTTAGTAAAAAAAACCCCACATATGTGCTTTTGAATCAGGTGGGACTTTGGATCGATGCTGGAAGCCGATATGAGAACGAGAAAAATAATGGAACAGCTCACTTCCTGGAGCACATGGCTTTTAAGGCAAGTTCTCAAACATAACATTTCTTTTTTTAAAAAAATATATTTTTATTCTTTTTAAACAAAACAACACATACAAAACAAAGCAAGAGAAGGAAAAAGAACAACTTTCCTCCATTTCATCAAGCATGTCGTTTGGTTACAAGTTTTTGTGCATCAATTCTTAAACTTCGGTTTAACATCACTGGTTTACATTAAACATGGCTAAATGTTTCGCTGTCTTTGAGCATTATGTGTTCAAATTACCATTAATATTCTTTCATTTGTAACAATCCTTATTTCCTTGAATTCATAATTATCTGTCAAATAACAATAAGTCTTTAAAGTACTATAATATCACCTATCTCTAAGGAATAAGAGCGAAAATTGGGACAAAGAATTCCCATTGGTTTATAATAAACATTCATACTTTCAATTGACCATAATGTCTCCAATCGTCCAGAATTCCAAGA
This sequence comes from Thamnophis elegans, assembly GCF_009769535.1. Classification (NCBI taxonomy): domain Eukaryota; kingdom Metazoa; phylum Chordata; class Lepidosauria; order Squamata; family Natricidae; genus Thamnophis; species Thamnophis elegans. The sequence goes on from NC_045547.1 coordinate 78,075,244, forward strand.
ATGTTTTCCCGTTATTAATTAGTTAGTCCACATAGTGGTTAAATATTTCAATTCATGTATATATCAATTATTCCTTACATCATCATTGATCTGTTTAATATACAAAGATCTTTCTAATATGAAATGGTCACTACATACAATTATACCAACGTATTCAAATCATCCCACTCTTATACATTAAAAAACATCATTGTCCTTTATAGATCATATAAATAGTACTCTATATCGTAACAGAAAAAAATAAAAAAGACAAAAAAGAAAAAAAAAACTACTACAACATAAGTAAAACGTAACATTTCTTGTATTGATTTTTGACCGGATGCATTGCAAAGCCCGAGGTAGCTTCTAGCACTTCATTTTATTTTAACAAGAATTCTTCTGGGGCGTAGGGAAGCCCAGTGAGGTTCCTTAAAAAAAAATTAAAAGCATTAAAATTCCTGTGTTGAATCTCTGGTAAATAAAGCAGGATAAAACACAGAATAACGGCAGTTGGTAGTTAAACATGTCTATGGTCACAAAAGCCCAGAAAAAAAAAAATCCTTTTCCCTTTTACCGGCTGGCAACAGGGAGCCGCAGCTGAGGGATGAAAGAGCCACATGCGGCTCTCGAGCTGCAGGTTGCTGATCCCTGGTTTAAGGGCTAATCGAATGCTGTCAAAATTCCCAGCTTCTCAAATCCCCCGCTGGCTTTTTATGAATTAATAGCAATAGCAATAACAGTGGACTTATATACCGCTTCATAGGGCTTTCAGCCCTCTCTAAGCGGTTTACAGAGTCAGCATATTGCCCCCAACAACAATCCGGGTCCTCATTTTACCCATCTCGGAAGGATGGAAGGCTGAGTCAACCCTGAGCCGGTGAGATTTGAACCGCTGAACTGCTGATCTAGCAGTCAGCCTGCAGTGCTGCATTTAACCACCGCGCCACCTTGGCTCATAAAAATTAACCTGTTCTGCTGCTTTTGCTTTCTGTGAATGCATCCGTGGCACGACAAAACCGCGCTCGACTATGCCGCACCCGATTAAACCGCGTCGCTGACGTCATCAACAGGGCGACAACAGCGAGCGCAGAGAAAGAAGGGCGCTTTAAATAGCGCTTTGAAAGCAAGCCAATTCAACTTAAGGTAAGGGTTAGGTTTAGGGTTAGCTTTAGGGTTAGGTTTAGGGTTAGGTTAAGGGTTAGGGTTAGGGTTAGGGTTAGGTTAAGGGTTAGGATTAGGTTTAGGGTTAGGTTAAGGGTTAGGTTTAGGGTTAGGTTTAGGTTTAGGTTTAGGGGTTAATTTTAGGTTTAGCGTTTACAGCGTGCTTCTGTCTCCGCGCTGTTGTCGCCCTGTTGATGACGTCAGCTACGCGGTTTCGTCAAGCGCGGTTTAGTCGAACGCGGTTTTGTGGTGGAACCGAATGCATCAACTGTCAGAATTTTTAGGACAGAGCTGTCGGTTTCTGGAATACTTTGAAATCACAAGTGCATGCATACTGCATTGGTCTAAGATGGAAGACCCAGGCAATAAAGTCTTTACCTCCCCCCCCCCCTTTATTTCTATCACATCTCCAGTTGAAATAATTGCAGACCCTTAAATCGCAGGGAACCAAAAAAAGATCTCAGCTGGATCTGGAGCTAGAGATTGAGAACATGGGCGCCCACCTTAACGCCTACACCTCGAGAGAACAAACGGTGTATTATGCAAAGGCTTTCTCAAAAGACCTGCCGAGAGGTAATTGTTTTTAAAAGTTATTTACCGTATTTTTCGGAGTATAAGACGCACCTTTTTTCTCCTCAAAAAAGAGGCTGAGAATCTGGGTGCGTCTTATACATTGAATACAGCATTTTTTGCCTCCTGAAACCCTGCCCCCTTCACCAAAATGGCCGTGCAGAGCCTTTAGGAGGCTTCCAGAGTGATCCTGGGGGCTGGGGAGGACAGAAATGAGTGAAAAGCGGTTCTTTTTTTTGCTCAATTTTGCTCCCCCCACCCCCAGGAGCACTCTATAATAAGCCTCCTAAAGGCTATGCATGCAATTTTTTTTGACAAAAACTGGGCTCGTTTTTTGCTCCTTTTTGGGGGGAGGGTGCGTCACCCCCCAGGAGCACTCTGCAAGCCCCCTAAAGGCATTCATGCCTTTTTTTGGGGGGGGAAACGGGCCCGTTTTGGGGAGGTTTGCAGAATGCAAAAACCTTTTTTTTAAAAAAAAAAATTGCCTCTTCAAAACCTTGGTGTTTCTTATACTCCGGTGCGTCTTATACTCCGAAAAATACGATATTATTATGGCAAACGAGTGGTGTGGCAGTGGAGCTCTAGGACGCTGTGAGTTCGATCCTAGGGAGGGGCACATGGCCCTGGGACGCTGCAACCGTCATAAATATGAATCAGTTGCCAAGCGTCTGAATTTTGATCACGTGGATGCTGCAACGGTCGTTAAGTATGAAAAAACGCTCATAAGGCTCTGTTTTCAGTGCTGTTGTAACTTCAAACAGTCCCTAAGTGAACTGTTCGAAGACTATCTATGTTTAATAATTAAAAATGTCCTTAGCTTATTAGAATTAAATGTCATTCTTTTGTATTGCATAACTATATATAACTATATATATAACTATATAACTATATAACTATATAACTATATAACTATATAACTATATAACTATATAACTATATAACTATATAACTATGTATCATGTATCATGTATCATGTATCATGTATCATATATCTTATATTAGTTAGCTTTCTCTCATAATTGGGGCATACCAGGGGTTGTGACATTAAATATATACCTCCCTCCCTGGACTCAGCTGATAAGGAGGAGGACCTGTGGCTTAATGGTTAAGACGTTTGCCTAAGATGTAATACAGCACAGGTTCAAATCCCAGTGAGGGTATGGCTAGCTGATGAGAGCTAAATAGCTTGAAATAGAACTATACTAGTCTCCCTTTATTTATTTATCAGCACAAATACAACACAATATGTAACAAAGGCAACAGTAAAATATTGGGCTTTCTGTCTGGATGGTCTCTTGTGACGAGCTGATGGACAGAGAATGGAAGCAGTTAGCTTCCTCTCATAATTGGGGCATACCAGGGGTTGTGACACTATATATATATTGTGACAATATATATATAATGATTATTCCGTCTGTCTTTTGTTTTCAGCGGTTGAGATTCTTGCTGACATCATACAGAATAGCACCTTGGGGGAGGCCGAGATTGAGCGCGAACGGGGCGTGATCCTTCGAGAAATGCAGGAAGTAGAGACCAACTTACAGGAAGTGGTCTTTGATTATCTTCACGCCACCGCTTACCAGAACACAGCCCTGGGACGGACGATTTTAGGACCCACCGAGAATATTAAGTAGGTGTTCTGACCCAGCTCCTCAAACACGGCAAATCCTCCAATCTCCCACTGCCATGCTGGCAGCTTCCACCCATCCAGTTCCGGTCAGGTGCAGAGACAAAGGATGACCTTGACTTTCTAGAAAGAATGTTGTTATGGCTACATCACATCTAACTCCGTACAATCCCATTTTCCCATAATAGAAAGTGTGGCAGGCCAAAGATCTAAAAGAAAAGATGGCTGCAGGCCTGACATTCACATGATGATCTGTTTAATGACCAGAAGAACATATGACTAATTCCAGGCTCAATTACACTTATAAGTCTAAGGCTACTCATTCAGGTTATCCTCGACTTACGACCACAATTGTACCCGGAATTTATGTTGCAAAGTTGAGCCGGTTGTTGAGTGAATTGTGCCCTATTTTAGGATTTTTCTTCCCACGGCTGCTAAGTGAATCACTGCAGTTATTAAGTCAGTCATTAAATGAACCCGGCTTCCCCATTGACTTTGTCACAAGGTCGTAAAAGGGAATCACGGGACCCTGGGACACTGCAACCGTCATAAAGATGAGTCTGTTGCGAAGTGTACGACTTGATCATGTGACACTGAGGATACTGCAACGGTCGTTAAGCGTGCAAAAATCCCGTCACACTTTTCAGTACCGTCGTGACTTTGAACGGTTCACGAAATGACCTGCTGTTGGGGACCACCTGTATTTATAATAGTAGTTTTGCTCGTGGCACGACAAAACCGCGCTCCACTAAAGCGCGCCTGATTAAACCGCGTCGCTGACGTCATCAGCAGGACGACAACAGAGACCGCGGAGAAAAAAGGGCGCTTTAAATAGCGCTTTGAAAGCAAGCCGATTCAAGTTAAGGTAAGGGTTAGGTTTAGGGTTAGGTTAAGGGTTAGGGTTAGGGTTAGGTTAAGGATTAGGGTTAGGTTTAGGGTTAGGTTAAGGGTTAGGTTTAGGATTAGGATTAGGTTTAGGGGGGTTAGGTTTAGGTTTAGGGGTTAATTTTAGCTTTAGCGTTTACAGCGTGCTTTTTTCTCCGTGCTGTTGTCGCACTGTGATGATGTCAGCTACGCGGTTTCGTCGAGCGCGCTTTAGTCGAACGCGGTTTTGTGGTGGAACCATTTTGCTTCCCCCCCCGCTTTGCATATTTTTATTTTTTCATTCCTTGGTTTCACTCATCTTTTAGGTCCATTAACCGCAATGATTTGGTGGAATATATCACAACGCATTACAAAGGACCGAGGATTGTGCTGGCGTCTGCGGGAGGTTGGTGCGACTCACTGCTGTTGGTCTGTAATATCAGCATGATTTATTTTAGGTTATTTTTTCCCTGCTGCTTAGCATCCTTCTTTTTTTTTGAAAATGTCTTTTAAAAAAAATTGTTTATTTTAAATGCTTAAACACATCGACAAAAACATACACAAAACTTACAGACAACATCGGAACTGCACATTCCTTCCTACCGCAGATATCTATGGGTGCATCTTTACAAATATTATTTCCCCCCTCTATACGTTCTGATTTTACACTAATGGTCCTTTTATTTCTTACTCTTTTACTTAGTCTTATATTTGGTCATTCGTATCAGACAGTCGTTGTTACCTTTCTTCTATTGTACCTCTTTTTCTACTTTTATAAATCCTACTGTTCTGTTCTGACCCCCGCCCCTCGTCCTACACCAAAGCACGCCGAGACAAAGATACTTCAAAGATTTATTAACACAGAGACTAGACCTTGGCAGCAATCCGGCACAGACTCATCTTGGCAGCAATCCAGCCTGCCAAGCTAGCCACGATAGCTTTTCCAGCTCTAGTAAATACATTGACTCCTGCCACGAGCATGTGGAACGTCATTCCTTTTATAGTCTTGAGAGGAGCCTAATTACCACCAGCTGAGTTCAATTATCTCCTGCAACTGCGTAACTGTTCTCCGTTGCCGGGCATCCAGGACCAACTCCCTTGTCTCCTCCCCACTGCTCCAATGTATGATGTCAGGATCACACACTCCCTTGTCTCCTCCCCACTACTCCAAGGCTTGACTTGAGGAGCGTGCTCCCTTTGGTTCCCACCGCTACCTCATGCGCCTCCTGGTGGCCAACCAGCCTCTCTGCGCCCTGCTCTGAGTCGGAACCCTGTCCAGGGTCCTCCACATCTTCCAGAGCCGACTCATAGGGCCCCTCGCTGTCGGAGTCTGGTGGCAGCTCCACCGGCTCCTGCTGGGCCACAACAATGTTCCTACTTTCCTATCACTGAAAATGCCTAAGAGCCAATACTCTGGACCTGTTGGCCCTTAGCAGGGAACAAGGATTAAATATGGGCGATCGACTCTAAAGAAACGAAAGGCAATCTTATAAATCAGGTGTGTCAAACTCGATTTCATTGAGGGCTGCATCAAGGTTGTGTTTGACCTTGTGGTGGGGGGGAGGATGTGGTCAGGGTGGGCCTGGCCAGCTTGATGTCACTTGTGTCGGGGGCACCCGTGGTGGCCAGAGCGCTCTACCAGCGAAAATGGGCTCCCAAGCTCAGTTTTCAGCCGCGACAGCCTCTTGCAACCCTCTGCCAGTGGTCCCCTCGAGCGCCATTTTCACTGGCAGAAGCATTATGGGCCTGTCTGCTGTTTCCAGGGTGGCCCTGCGGGCCAGTTCTAAGCACCCCGCGGGGCTGGATCTCAAGGCCTGGGGGCCAGATCCGGCCCGCCGGGTCCTTAGATCTGACCCCCGGGCCTTGAGTTTGACACCCCTGATTATAAATATTGTACGGGATTATTTCCCTTTTGTTCAACGTAGAGAGTTGTAGGGGGAAAGATGGAAAGTTCTGTTATAGTGATGCACGATCTTCAATTTTTATTAAAAAATAAGACATTTTAAAACATATAGCAACCGTTATGATGCTACCTGAGCCAGACCAAGGAGAATTGGACAGATAATTAAGGTATGGTGCAGGTCAGCCACTTCTTATAACGAGGACCTTGAGGCTCTCTGAGCTTGGCTGTTTTCTTGCAGGCGTTTCATTACCCATCTAGGTAACACCATCAGTACCAGGGACGTGCAGTCAGGGGGAGGAATTCAAACTTCATCCTCCTGGTGCGGGGCTTTGGGCAAAGGCTGGAGGGAAGTGCTCTCCCTCCCCAAGTGTAGTTTGATTGCAGGCAGAGCCACATTGCCTTTTCAAACCTGTAATCAGTGAAGCTGGTCTAGATCCTTCCCGGGGCTGGGGGAAAGTGTGTGTGCTCCAGTATGGCTCTTTGACTGGCTTCCTGCCTCCTCCTGTGGTCTCCCTGACTCCCTCCAATCCAACTTTGTGTGTGTGTGTGTGTGTGTGTGTATGTGCTTGTTTGAGAGAGAGTTTGTTTGAATGAGAGAGGGAAGGGGGTAGGAGAGATAGTCCAATCCAACTTCTGTGTTTGTGTGTGTGTGTGTTTGGGGGGGGGAGGGAGAGAGGAAGGAGGAGAAGGGAGAAGAAAAAGAATGAAGGAAACTTATTTAGCAAAGGAGAAAAACAAATGCTGTCGCTTTAAATCGGAACTGAGCATGCCTGGCTGTGGAATTCTGGGCGTTGAAGTCCACAAGTCTAAAAAAATTGCTGCCTCACCAGCCATAAATCTCACCGCACGTCACTGATCGGTACTAATACTGTACTGTACTGTAGCACCAATAATGTTAACCTAGTTTGGGTAACAAAACATCTGCAAGAAAGCAATTTAAGTTTGGAGACCACTAAGGACTCCTCAGTTCAGCCCCGAAGAAGTACAAATATTCTCCTTTATTATGATAATTTTTGCTTCTAAATGGAAAACTTCCTTCTGTGCCGATTTAGGAGTTGCTCATGGAGAATTGCTTGAGCTGGCGAAATACCATTTTGGCAACTTGCCGTCCATTAAGAAAGAAGGCGCCCCAGTTTTGCCCCCTTGCCAGTTCACCGGCAGTGAAGTAAGTGGAGGTTGTTCTCTTCTCAAAGGGGCCTGAGACACATCATCTTCCTTCTTTTAACGACCCCATGATCCCTTTTTGGGGTGGAGTCTGGGCAGCTGAATGGAGCTTAGCAGAGTGTTTTAATGGCCGGATGCTCTCCTGTTGCCATTGCGGAGTTTTGTTCGGCAGGTATATTCTCATGGTGCCCTGAGAGACAAATATTTGTCTCTGCCTAGGATCGAACTCACAGCCTCCTGACTGTGAAACGAAAGCACCACCTCTAGGCCACCGCACTACTCAAGACCTGAGGCACAACAGCCCCCACAATTATGGTTGATAGCATAATAGAAGATTTGGTTAGCGCAGCTTTTTGCTTGACCGCGAAAATTGCCGAGAAGTTTGAGAAAGGTCGCTTGTTTCTTTCAATGCAGTTTGAGCCACTGGACTGCCTGTGTGGCATCACGAGTTCAGTTTTTTGGGTTACTTTGTTGATTATTTATATATTTCCTTTTTTATTTATTAGCTTTTTAACCTGCCTTTATTTACTTTATAAGTAACTGAAGGCCGTGGATATTCCTTTCTTTTCCTGTTTTCCCCACGATGAGCAACCTGGTGAGGGCTGAGAGAGAGAGAGAGAGAGAGAGAGAGAGAGAGAGAGAGAGAGACATAGATAGATAGATAGATAGATAGATAGATAGATAGATAGAGATAGATAGATAGATAGATAGATAGATAGATAGATAGATAGATAGATATTGGCCTAAGGTCACCTAGCTGGTTTTCAGGCCTAAGGCGGGACTAGAATTCACCATCTCCTGATGATTGGCCCAAAGTCACCCAGTTGGTTTTCAGACCTAAGGCGGAACTAGAATTCACCATCTCCTGATGATTGGCCCAAAGTCACCTAGCTGGTTTTCAGGCCTAAGGCGGGACTAGAATTCACCGTCTCCTAGTGATTGGTCCAAAGTCACCCAGTTGGCTTTCATGCCGGAAGTTGGACTAGAATTCACCATCTCCTGATGATTGGCCCAAAGTCACCTAGCTGGTTTTCAGGTCTAAGGGGGGACTAGAATTCACTGTCTCCTAGTGTTTGGCCCAAAGTCACCCAGCTGGTTTTCAGGACTTAAGGCAGGACTAGAATTCACCGTCTCCTAGTGTTTGGCCCAAAGTCACCCAGCTGGTTTTCAGGACTTAAGGCAGGACTAGAATTCACCAGCTCCTAGTGATTGGCCCAAAGTCACCCAGCTGGTTTTCAGGACTTAAGGCAGGACTAGAATTCACCGTCTCCTGTTGATTGGTCCAAAGTCACCTAGCTGGCTTTCGTGCCTGAGGTGGGACTAGAATTCACCATCTCCTGGTTTTAGGCACTCACCGTCTCCAGGTGATTGGCTCAAAGTCCCCTAACTGCCTTTCATGCCTAAGGCGGAACTAGAACTCACTGTCTCCTGGTGCTTGGCCCACAAATCACCCAGTAGGTTTTTTTATACCTGAGGCCGGTGCTTGAACTCACTAGTCTCCTGGTCTCTAATTCACGTCATGTTGCTTTCTGCAAACTCCTACATTACTATATCCTTAACCTTATTGGAGATTGAGTATCAACTTTTAGCCACCCCCATAGATCCATTTTTCCTAGCGGCGTCTGTCTCCCGTCTGGGTCGTAAGGTCGCACGTAATGTGGATTACTGCTTCATTGATTTATGGGAACAAAATTGCAAGTTTTTATATTCATTCGATTGGGAAAGCGGGTGCTTTTCAGGGTGGCTATGAGGTTCAAGTTCCGTGGCCGTTTTATTCATGGTATTCCTCTGTCCTGATTTTTTTTAAAAAAATAATCTTTATTGGCTATACATTTTTTTTAATAAGACATACAAATACACCTTCAAACATACAACCCCCCACCCGCCCCGGTGACAGTCATTTACAGCCCAACATTTTTTTCTTCCTCATTGTTTAGTCTCTAACCAGCATATTCTTGTTACAAAGAGATCTATTACAATACCCATGTTCACTTTTAATTCCCATTGTTAACAACTGCTATTTAACTTTCCCAGTTTTAAGTCCCTGCTGTTCTCCTTGTCGCCCACATATACCATAGGTTCCAGCTAAGATAATGTTCCGTTTCTCCTTTGTCCCTCAGCCAACCCGTCATTCTGTCCATTTCTGCACACTCATAAATCTTTTTAATTATGGCGTCTTCCGATGGTATGGTAGTAGATTTCCAAAATTGCGCATAGGTTATATAATTGTGGCCACAATTATATGTAGGCTCAAATGCCATATAGATTTAACTCATGTTTTCCGGTTTTATGCTTAGTAAAAAAATCTCTGGTTTCCATTCCATATTTGCCCCAGTAACCTCTTTTAGCCAGTTTTGAATCCTTCTCCAGTATTTCGTGGCCTCAATACAGGACCACCAAATATGGTAGAATGTGCCATCCCTTCTTCCACATTTCCAACACAGTGGGGATAACCCAGGAAACATTTTGGCTAACCTCGTTGGGGGAAAGTGCCATCTATAAACCATCTTGTATATATTTTCCCTCTGTCCTGATTGATCAGATCCGTGTGCGAGATGATAAAATGCCTTTGGCCCACCTGGCCATCGCGGTGGAAGCAGCTGGCTGGTGTCACCCAGATACCATCCCTCTGATGGTGGCAAACACGCTCATTGGCAACTGGGACCGTTCTTTTGGCGGGGGAATGGTGAGTTGGCACCGAACTTACTGGGCAGTTTTAAAGAATGTGTGCTTTGGGACTAGGGCGGCTTCTAATAAAACATTAGCTGGGTTTTAGAAATGTAATTCCAGGACGTCTAAAAATGAATTTCTTAAACCGGGCTACCCTAATTCCTGCATTCCTTCGAAAGGTATTTTGAAGTCGATCTCCACAGTGCACGAAGGGGTGCAAAAATTGATGGAGTTAGCAGAGATGGCTGAGCTGACTGATTTGATCAGGGGTGGAATTCAGCCGGTTCGGGTGAACCGATAGTTCTGGTCAGCATTTGGCCCCGCCCCCCTCCCCGTCCCTGCTCTTTCCTGTCCTACATTTCCCTGTTTTGTAGCTCAGCTGTTTTGTGTGGCTGAACAGATTGACACATGTCAGCTGTTACACTCATAGGCGCTGACATAAGAAGGTATGTTTTGAAGCTTTAAAAGGTCGGGTTTTTTTAATGCTGAGCGCACGCGCAAAGGGCGCACACGAAGCGCGCACCAGTTGTACCCCACCGCTGGATTTGATCAAAGAAAGACGTACGAATACTTTTATTTATTTATTTTATCATTTTACTTAGTTTTTTTCTTTAACATACATAAATGCCTAGTGAACAGTGTCAATGTACTTTACACACAATAGTAACAACAACAACAATGGCTGACCATCACAGCCCGCTGAGCCTCCAGGCGCCGGTACCTGGCGTTGCACTCACGCAGGTCTTCCCTCTGCTTGGAAAGCCTATGCTCGTAGTCCTCAGTGAGGTGCTTCTGCTGAGCACGGTCAGATCCAATTTGAACTGAGCTGTTTTGCCAACTCTTTCTCATTGTGGCTACTTAGCTCCAACAACTGCTTCCTGTTGGGGCCCTTAGGAGCCCTGGCGGGCAGGCGAGGAGTACCTGGGAGGGGAGGAGCGAGTAGAGGCTGGCAAGGCACCCCTCGACGTGAGTGACATCGAGTTGGCCGCGCCCACCCAGTCACACGGCCACCTAGCCACACCCACCCAGCCGGTTCATTAGGCAGATCATATTTGTGGTCCGCGGGATTTAAAAATAATGGATTTAGTGGTCCCTGAGGCCCGAAAGGTTTTTGACCCCTGTTCTAAGGGCCGTTGAAAAGCTCGTCTTCCTTCTCTCTTTCAACAGAACCTGTCCAGCAAGCTCGCCCAAGCTGCGTGTCACGGCAATCTTTGCCACAGTTTCCAGTCTTTTAATACGTGTTACACGGATACAGGATTGTGGGGTCTTTATATGGTTTGCGAAGGGGCTACCTTAGAGGATATGATGCACTATGTCCAGCGGGAATGGTAAGTATTCTGACCAGGCTTCCCGAGGAAGCATAAATCACCCTCTTAGCCCCCCAAAACCCTCTATTTATTTATTTATTTATTTATTTTTATTTTAATAAATATTTTTATTAGTAAAAGAAAAATACAACAACCAATAACTGGTAAAAAACAGTACAACATTCACTGTTTCGCTTTACATTTGACTGCGTTTCAAGACGTTCCCATATCATCAAAATCCTTATAGACATCAGAGGTTAGATATCTTCTCCCCTCCCTCCCTCTTTCCTTCCCTTGTTTCTTCTTTCCCACTCCCCTTCCTTCCCTCCCTCCTTCTCTCCTTCCCTCCTTCCTTCCCTCCTTTCTTTTCCTATCCTACCTTTCCTTCCCTCTCTCTTTCCTCTCTTCTTCCCCCCCTCCTTCTCTCATATCTTCCCTCCCTCCTTTCCTCCTTCCCTCCTTCCTTTCTCTTCTCTTAAGTTCCCTTCTTTCTTCCCTCCTTCCCTCCTTCCTATCTACTCTCCTCTCCTTCCTTTTTATTTATACAGCTGTGAATTATAGTCATTCACGGCTTCCCCAACAGCCTGTGAAGAGTCCGACAGAGGTCTGCTCGAGTTGCCACAGTCTTTCAGGATAAGGTTGATAAGCACCCGACTTCACTTCCCTTGAAACGCCGCCGGAGACCTAATTGTCAAATGCAGAGCAAGGCTAAATGTAGCACAGAGTCAAACAGAGCTTCTCGGAGTTTGAACCGACCACAATGAACTAATTGCTTCCTGCAAAGGCTCACAGTTCTGTCTGCTCCTCTTTTATGTCTTATGGGAGGGGCCAGTCATCGCCAAGCCTTACTCCCGAGTCGCCTCTTTTTTCTTAATTGTTCTTGCCTTCTGGCAGCTCTGCGCATGCGCACACTGGGAACAGGCTCCCCCTGTTCCTCTGCCTTGCTGATGTCAGACTCCAGAGGCAGCACATAACTCCCAGATGGCCCTGGCCCCCCTCTCTGCCTCCAACGCAGAGCCCTCGTCCGAGCTTTCCCAAACTCCAGGACTGGCCCAGGTTCCTCCCCAACCTCCTCGCTGTCCGACTCTGCTCCCAGCTCTGCAGGCCACCGGCGGAGCACAACAGTAAGGGAAATAACTTTCCTTTTGAATTGGAACACAACCAGCCCCCTCTGCAGTGAGACAGGTAGTCCTCGACGTGTGGCAGTTCACTTAGCGACCATTCGAAGTTACGACAGCACTGAAAAAAGCAACTCAGGACCATTTTTCACCCTTCGTAGCATTCCCCGTAGTCACGTGATTAAAATTCAGACGCTTGGCCCCTGACTCACACTTACGACCATCAAAGCACCCTGGGATCATGTCATTCCTCCTTTTGCGATCTTCTGAGATGTGAAGTCAATTGGGGGAAGCCAGATTCACTTTAACGACTGTGTTACTCGCTTAACGACTGCAGGGATTCACTTGAACAAGGGTGGGAGGAAAGTTGGTAAAAATGGACTTTTAGCAGATGTTTCGCTTAGTCAGAGAAACGTTGGGCTCGGGGGGTCGTAAGATGAGGACTGCCTGTATTCCAGACCAATTGTTTGAATACAAACCAAACCCTACAAAGGGAAGTGACAGCTGTCAGTCACTTGTCATCTTTCTCTTACAGGATACGTCTGTGCACCAGTGTTACAGAAAGCGAAGTAGCCCGTGCGAAAAATCTCCTGAAAACAAATATGTTGTTACAACTGGACGGTATGAACTATAATGGTTGATTGGGGTTTATTCCCTCCCTCCCTTCCCTGCCCCGTGCTGTTTAATTCATTCATAGGCATCTGTAAACATCTGCAATCTTAGGTTCCACTCCCATTTGCGAAGACATTGGGCGACAGATGTTGTGCTACAATCGCCGGATCCCAATTCCTGAACTCGAAGCAAGAATTGAAGTAAGGAAACTCTCCCTTGTCTCCTCCCCACTGGTCCAAGGCTCAGGCGCCTCCTGGTGGCCAACCAGTCTCTCTGCGCCCTGCTCGGAGTCGGAACCCTGTCCAGGGTCCTCCACATCCTCCAGAGCCAACTCATAGGGCCCCTCGCTGTCGGAGTCTGGTGGCAGCTCCAAATGCTCCTGCTGGGCCACAACAGCAACCTTAGGAGTTGACATTGTGTGGCGTGACACAATTCTTAGTGTGACAGAATTGTAATTTCCCTTCTGCCAAAGGTTTTGGCCTTTCGCCTATAAAAACTGAAGGTCCGTTGCCAGGCGGTGGGCTGTCAATTGTACTTTAAATTTTCTTCAAAATCTATCTCTTTTATTTCCTATTTCAGGCTGTTGATGCTCAGACGATCAAGGAAGTGTGTACAAAGTACATCTATAATAAGCGTCCCGCGGTTGCAGCAGTGGGTAAGCACTTAATTAGACACAATTTTTTTAAAAAAAAGGTACAAGTGGATTTAATATCGGGAGGCAAAATGCAACGGAGAAAACTATTTTTTATGTCAATATAAAGTTGGACTTGGTGAAATGCCACCCCGAGAACCCATCAGAGAAAGTAAATATGTAAGGGCAACAATGGAAAAGGAGGGAGGACGAGGAAGGGAAGGAAGAAAGGGTAAAGCAGAGGAAGTAAGAGGAGGGGAAGGAGGAGGAGAAGGGAAAGAGAGGGGAAGAAGAAAAGAGGAAAGAAGGCAGAGAAGGGAGGTTGAGAAGAGAGGAGCAAGGTTGCTGCAGAATAAGATGGAGATACGAGGTGGCAAAAAAGTGGCCCAAATTCTATTTTATATATTTGTAAGAAGATAAGTGATAAACATTAATGGTTAATAGATAAATGTTAACTGTACTTATAAGAATGTATATTTGTGAATGTATTTGAATGGGAAAAATAAAATGGCGGCGCGGCTTGGCTAGCGACGCTGAGCACTGCAAGGAGGGGGTGAAGCGATTTTCAGGTAATCTAACGAAAAAGCCTGTAGAAATTCCTGTAGTCTGTAGAATCCTGTAGAACTAGTAAAAAAATCTGAAAAACTCCTGTAAAAAAAGACCTTAGCCTTCAAAGTGAGGGAGAGTCAGGTAAAACACTCCTGGGCTGGAGACTGAGTTTAATCTGGGAGGTCAGGAGGATCGGAGGTGTGGCCTCAAGATTTACCTCAGTCTCCAGGGCAAAAGGGCTGTGGTAATACCCATGAATGACTCCTCCCACGCCTCACTTCGGAAACTATGCACAGGCAGTCCTCGATTTACCACAACTGAGGGCCCTATTTCTATTGCCCAGCGAGGTATTTTGTTAAGCGAGTTCTGCCCCATATTGCGACCCTTCTTGCCACGGTTGCTAAGTGAATCACTGCAGTTGATAAGTCTGTAACCCGGTGCCTAAGGGAATCCGGCTTCCCCCGTTGACTTTACTCTTCAGATGGTCACCAAAGGATCACATGACCTCGGGACACTGCGACTGCCATAAATCTCGAGTTAGTTGACAAAAGACCTGAATTTTGATGGCGCCGTCACAGGGACGTTGCAAAGGTCGTGACACTGAAACACGGTCATTAGTCACGTTTTCCAGTGCTTTTTGGGATTTTGAATGGTCGTTAAATGAATTGAAAGTCGAGGGCTGCCTGTAGTTAATTAATCTTGTTTTTTAAAACATTTTGCAAGTTTTCATCATCTTCTTTTAAAGACCCCGTAATACCTTGCGGGGTGGAATCTTGGGCAACTGAATGGAACTGTTTAAGATTAAGATTTAATTTATTTGTATGCCGCCCTTCTCCGGGAGGGACTCAGGGTGGCAAACAACTCCAAAGGGGAAAGGGGATACAAACACAATACACGTAATTAAAATACACAAGAGTCATACAGCCATACAAGTCGAGAGGGGAGGGGAACTCATCAACCCCAGGCCTGCCGGCACAGCCAGGTTTTGACGGCTTTCCGGAAGGCCTGGAGAGGGGTGAGGGTCCGAATCTCCGCGGGGAGTTCATTCCAAAGGGCCGGAGCTGCTACAGAGAAGGCCCTCCCCCGGGTGGTAGCCAGATGGCATTGGCTGGTAGACGGAACCCGGAGGAGGCCGACCCTGTGCAATCTAACAGGTCTGTGGGAGGTAATTGGCAGCAGGCTATTTCCTGGCCAGATGCCTCCCGTTTCCGATGTGGAGTTTTTGTTCGGCAGATATATTCTCATTGTGCCCAGAGAGAGAAATATCTGCCTCTATCTAGGATTGAACTCACAGCCTCCCGACTGGGAGGCGAGAGCTCCACCGCGAGGCCACCGTACCACATTTTGCAAGCTTTGATACCAAGTAACGCCCTTCCTTCTTATTCCAGGGCCTCTTGAACAGCTGCCTGATTACGAGCGACTCTGTAGCGGCATGTATTGGCTTCGCGACTGATACTCTCAGCGAGCTTTGGGGAAATTTACGATGGCACTTGAGAAATTTTGTGACGACAGTTAAACATTCAGGACTAGAGGGATGATTTTTATTCCCTTTTCACCAAATGGCAGTGTTTTTTTTTTTAAGTCACAGGATAGATGCTGCTCCCCCGCCCCCGGATAATCTGTCCAATGGAAAGGACAATGCAAATGGAGGGGAGCCTCTTGAGAACCACAGGACTGTCTCGAAAAACTAAAATAAAACGAAGCCTATTCTACATTTGTATTTATTTTATTACAAAACAAACACACACACACACTAGGATTGTCGCGGGAGAAATCTCATTTCTTAGTTTTAGCAGCGTTCACGACTTGCTCTTGGGCGGCTTTCTTGGCTTTGACCATTTCGACCAGCTCCTAGAGGAAGAAAAATAAAAGGATAAACAGAATTGGCTCCTTTTTTTATTTCTACCCGGGAAAAACTCCATAGCACAGGGGTCCCCAAACCAGTGGTGCAGTTCAGCCGGTTCTATCTAGTTCGGGAGAACCGGTAGCGACGGGAGGCTCTGCCCACCCGCCCGAACATCATCACGTCCTGTTTTTGACTCTCTGCGCATGCGCGAGAGGCCCTGCGCACACGTGGAGACGCTCACATTTGCGAACAGGTAGCGAAGGTGATTTCATCCCTGCCTGAAACCCTGGACAGCGGCCCACAGGCCGTGGCCTATTGGGAACCAGGCTGCAAAAGAGGTGGGCCAACACGTATGTACACGCATGCAGGTCCACTCACACGAGTGGTAGGCCGGCGCACACGTGTATGTGCCCACAGCCCAACTTGCATGCACATTTGTATTCACACCGGCCCAGTTTCCCTCTGCCTCCCCCCCCAAAGCCAGGCTCCCAATCCGCAAAAGTTGGGGATCACTCCCGTAGCATATTATTCCTGGAGCAGCTGAAAAATCCCTTAAGCCAGGGGTCGCCAAACTTAAAACACTCCAAGAGCCATTTGGACCCGTTTCCCACGAAAAAGAAAACACCGGGAGCCACAAAGGTCCTAACCAGAAGCCCCCTATTCAATTCTGGAGCTGCTGACCGGAAGTTCAGTTCCCCCACCATAGAGTCTCCTCCTAGCGTGGCGTACTTTTTCCTCTACCTGTCCTAACCGAAAGCCCTATCAATTGTGGAGACAACTGGAAAACCCTCCCCTTGCCATAGAGTCGTCTCCTGGCGCGCTGTGCTTCTCTTCCCCCCATCCCGGAAGCTCCTCTCAAAATTTTGGCCCCGACCGGTGACGGAGCCGCAGCAGAGGGAGGAAAGAGCCACATGCGGCTCCAGAGCCGCAGTTTGCTGACCCCTGCCTTAAGCCATAGGACACTGCATAAGCACTGCAAGCAGTTAGCAAATTCAACATTTGCCATTGGATGCTAAGAAGGACACCTGTGGCTTGAGGGGTGGGACTCTCAAAGTCTGTTAAGTCTGGGGGAAGAGGTTTCTTTGCAAGAAAAATGGGGCAGAGGTAACAATCCTGGGCCCACCAGCTGGCAGATTTTGATCCTTTTAGGCTGGATTGAGCTTCTCACTTCAAAATTAATTACAGGTAGTCCTTAATTTACGATCACAAATTCAAAGTTTATCCTGTTGTTCTGTCGGTCACTAAGCGAACAGTTGTTAAGTTGAGGACTACCTGTACTTCATGGATTTAAGCAAGTAATCGTCAACATTAATTCAAGAGAAGAAAGTTAACAAAGATTGGACTTTTTATAGATCCAAAGTAGTCCTTGAGTTAGGTGTTTAACAAGTGTTAAAAGTTATGACAGTGCTGAATGCAGGGATTTACGACCAGTCCACAGCGTAACACCTGTTGCAGTGCTGAATTGTATCATCATCATCATCATCATTTAACGACCCCATAATCCCTTGTGGGGTGGGGCACGTCGGCAACTGAATGGAGCTAACCGAGCATTTACTGGCCGGATTCCCCTCCTGTTGCCGGTGCGGAGTTTTGTTCAGCAGATATATTCTCATTGTGTCGAGAGAGAGAAATATCTGCCTCTTATCTAGGATCGAACTCGCAGCCTCCGGATTGTGAGGCGAGAGAGCCACCTCTAGGCCACTGTATCACTCTGCAGTGCTGAATGTATGTTAAAGTTTAATTAAAACAAAATGAAAAGCAAAATTCACATTGGCATTACCTTATATCGTTTCATACAGTCTTTTTTAGACCGGCCCGGAACGGAGGTTGCTATTTTTTCCCATCTCTCGGGAGTATTCACTGGATACGTTTTGAGAGCCTGTTCTAAGAGTTTTTGCTCTTCTGTCGTCCACGGAGTTGCGTCTGTGAATGATACTGGGGGTCGGGGGGGGGGGGAGAAGGAAACGAGAATGGTCTCACGCCAAGAATTCCCTTCAAAACATTTCCCTTCAAAAGTGCGGGACTCCAAACGTGTAGATTTCTTCCAGCTATTAAAGTGCGTTTCTTCTTTTTAATAACAAGATGCTCTTTAAACAAATGGGTCTTTTTCCAAAGACAATTCTATCTTTATTTCCTTATCTAGCCTTCCAAGGAATCCCAGCCCTTCAAGCTATGTTGCTGAAACACAGGGAAAATGATGTGGCCCGCCAGCGGGCAGCAGATTCAGCCAGTGAGGAGGTTGGGGAGGAACATGGGGCCAGTCCTGGAGTCTGGGGAAGGCTCGGATGAGGGCTCTGATGAGGGCTCTGTCTCTGACTGTCTGTCTCTCTCAATCTCTCTCTCTCTCCCTCCCTCCCTTCCTGTCTCTTTCTCTCTCTCAATCTCTCTCTTTCTCTGTCTCTGTGTATCTCTCTGTCTTTCTCTCTCAATCGCTCTCAATCTCTCTTTCTCTATCTCTCAGTGTCTCTCTGTCTCTGACTGTCTGTCTGTCTCTCTCTTTCTCTCTCTCCATTTACCTTCAAAACGTTCTGATGGGGCAGCGCTGTCTGCTTGTGGTATGACGCCATGCTCTTTCTTAAATTTATCAAAAGCTTTCTTATTGATGTCGTCCTTTTGATGAGGATCTAACAATAAGGAGATATTAAGACAAATCAACCATCAATGAAGTTCGTAGGGATTCTCGGTCATCCATAGTTGTCCCAAAGGTGCTTTTTCAAGGAGGCAAAACTTTCTTCTTTTCTCTTTGAGGACGTTTCGCTGCTCATATAAGAAGCTTCTTCGGCTCGCTTAGACGAAGACCCTTGGAATGGGGTGGGAGTAGGATTTCCAGAGAAAAAATGGCAAACTACAGGAACCATTTGCACCACTCAGGACACGGATAAACCTCCCAGTGGCCTCAACGACCCTCTAAAAGGATGCAAATGACCAGCTGTCTGCAAATAATATAAACCCTTCCCCACCAATCCTGTCAGAGCTGAAGAAGCTTCTTTGGATGAGAAGCGAAAGGCCTTCAAAAGAAAAAACCCACCACCAAGAAAGTCCAGTTGCCTCCTGAAAAAAACACTTTTGGGACACTAACGAAGTTGTAGTAAATAAAATCTACTGATTTTTACTCAATGTTTAAGTAAAGATTTAGCCTATGCTCAAATAATTCAAGTCTGGTAATAAATTTACACACGTCCTTTTTTTTTTTTTAACTTGCAGTCTGAATTCTGGAAGGATTTTGTAATAATCTTTAACAATGTCCTGATAAAGCTTTTTTCCCCTCTTCCCATGCAGATTCTTTTCAGGCTGCGTAAGTACGTTTGCGGAAACGACGTACTAGTTTTTTATGTCTACAATATTTATTTATTTTTGTATTGGAGGCAATTTGGGAATGAAAGCCAAGCCTGTTTAAAACAGGATTCCTTGTTTTCTCTCTTCAAAGGCAAAAAGGCTGAAACACTCAGTTTAAGCATCGACCGGTTCTTTTAAAAAAAACCAGACATTCCTGGTTATTTTGCTACGGGTTTCATCGACTTTTTATTATCCTCCAAGGCCACCAGAATACATTTCTTGGACAAACCTATATCAGCACGAACAGCAGAAACACCGTTTAATATATTTTCTCAACGACAGCAGCTAACTGTACTATACACACAGAGTACCAGATAGTGCAGTGGTCAACAATTGGTAATGCGCGAGAAAATTTTGGTGGCCTGCAGAAAAATTATTTGCATTTTTTATATTGCACTAAATTAGGGGTCCTCAAACTACGGCCCCCGGGATGGATACGTGCAAGGAATGTTTGTGTTACTGCAGAGAATCTCCCCCATCGGGGTCTTTTTGTGCAGGTCAGAGGGGGACAGAAATTCTGGCATGGGGTCTGCTTCAGCCTCCTGGTGGGGGGCTTTGGGCGAAGGCTG
Organism: Thamnophis elegans; assembly: GCF_009769535.1. Taxonomy (NCBI): domain Eukaryota; kingdom Metazoa; phylum Chordata; class Lepidosauria; order Squamata; family Natricidae; genus Thamnophis; species Thamnophis elegans. The sequence goes on from NC_045547.1 coordinate 78,095,150, forward strand.
GACGGAAGGACCACTGGTGGCAAAGAGCCGGAGGCCCCCGTTCCAGTGGGACTGCATCATGGCCTGGAACTGGCTGACCATCTCAGCCCGCTGAGCCTCCAGGCGCCGCTACCTGCACTCCCGCAGGTCTTTCCTCTGCTTGGAAAGCCTATGCTCCTAGTCCTCTGTGAGGTGCTTCTGTTGAGCCTCCTTCTCGGCCAGATCCAATTTGAACCGAGCTATTTTGCCAACACTTTTTCGTGGGGGCAGCTTAGCTCTTCCTAAGGAGCCAGGATAGGCCGGAGAGGAGTGGCTGGGAGGGGAGGGGCAAGCAGAGGCCGGCGAGGCGCCCCTTGATGTGAGTGACATTGAGTTGGCCACGCCCACCCAGTCACATGACCACCAAGCCACACCCACCCAGCCGGTCATTAGGCAGATCATAATAGTGATCCGTGGGATTTAAAATTATGAATGTAATGGTCCCTGAGGTCCAAAAGCTTGAGATAGTGTGTTGCAGTGAACCTCTATAACCCAGAGATATTTTCTGGTGCAAATTCCGTTACACCAAAGATTTTACAATCGTTGGCTGCATTCTGAACATGCACAAAATCTCATTCGGAATTAATGCTTTAACGATCGCACCCCTTCCTCCCACTGACTCCATCAAATTTAAGGGGTTACTGAATGGATTAACAAGATTAAAAACTCTCATTCAAGCATTCAGATGTGATGTTCTGTAATAGCAACCAGCACCCCCAGCAGAGACCAAGTAAGAAAAGAGAGACAGTGGAATGTGAAGGTTTCTTCCCTTTTTTGCTTCAGACTGGGGGGAAGGTGAGAAATCTCCAGAGGCAGCCGGAAATGATTTTAAGCTTGCGGAAGAAGGAAGACCAAATTTAAAGCCAAAGTAAATAAAATGAAGGCATGCAGACCATCTTACAAAGATAACGATACCAAGTTTCTGGAGGTTCTTTGCTTTGTTGATAACGTCTTTCGCTGTTCTTTTTATCCCCGTGGTAGAGTGCAAATTCATGTAATTGGCAATAACTTCCCATCTACAAAAAAGAAAAGAAAAAACCATCCGTAATCGAAAATTATTTGCAGAATTTTTGAATGAACTTACCAAAGGTTGCAATGAAACACTTCCAATACTGGGGAAGCTTTAAAGAAGAGATTGGACAACCACTTGTCTGAAATGGTGTTGGCTTTCCTGCCTGAGCAGGGGGTTGGACTAGAAGACCTCCAAGGCCCCTTCCAACCTTTTTTTTGCAGGAGTCATGAAATGAACACAGCAACTGTTTGCTAAAAGCTGGTTTTGCTGAAAACCATAAGTAAATATGATTTTTTTGGGGGGGTGCGGGGGGACTAAAAATTACATTAAACATGATTGTAGGACTGTGGATGCTGCAAATAACCAGAATAGAATAGAATAGAAATATAGAATAAAATAGAATAGAATAGGAATATAGAATAGGAAAATAGAATAGAATAGGAATATAGAATAGGAATATAGAATAAGAATATAGAATAGAATAGGAATATAGAATAGAATAGGAATATAGAATAGGAATATAGAATAAGAATATAGAATAGAATAGGAATATAGAATAGAATAGGAATATAGAATAGGAATATAGAATAGGAAAATAGAATAGAATAGGAATATAGAATAGAATAGGAATATAGAATAGAATATAGAATAGGAAATAAGGATAGAATAGAATAGGAATATAGAATAGGAATATAGAATAAGAATATAGAATAGAATAGGAATATAGAATAGGAATATAGAATAGGAATATAGAATAGAATAGGAATATAGAATAGGAATATAGAATAAGAATATAGAATAGAATAGGAATATAGAATAGAATAGGAATATAGAATAGGAATATAGAATAGGAATATAGAATAGAATAGGAATATAGAATAGGAAAAAAATAGAATAGAATAGAATAGAATAGGAATATAGAATAGGAAAATAGAATAGAATAGGAATATAGAATAGAATAAGAATATAGAATAAGAATATAGAATAGAATAGAATAGAATTCTTTATTGGCCAAGTGTGATTGGACACACAAGGAGTTTGTCTTTGGTGCAGCTGCTCTCAGTGAACATAAGGAAAATAAAACACATTCATCAAGAATAAAAATATACAACATTTAGTGATAGTCAAGGTTACTAAATAAGCTGTCAAATCGTACAAGGAAACAATAAAAACAATATAAATTGAAAGATACAAGCAACTTGGCTGTAGTCATAACTGGTGAGAAATAAATACTAGGAAGGAAGAGAAGAAGAATAGTAATACAGTCTTGGTAAATTATTGAGAGTATTGTGGGAATTAGTTGTCAAGTAGAGTGATGGCACCCCCGGGACAATGCACCCCACCCACCCCCGTCACAAATGTGAGTCAGTTGCCAAGCATCCGGCTGTAAATCACATGACCACGGGGGACGTCGTGAAAAACGCTCGCTTTTTTTCAGCGCCGTTGTCCCTTCAAACGGTCATTAAGCGTACTGCTTGCTGTAAGTCGAGGGCTACCTGTATGGCTGTCGACTGATGCTCATAGAATAAACACAGGCTCACCTTGAGTTTGTCCCAGCAGGAAAGAGATTGACTGCTTTAATCAGCAACTGGAGGTCATCTTCAGACCAGGTCTTGCTGCCTCCGACGCTTCCGCCGGTCGACTTCTCCGAGCTCTTTGTGGCCTGCCGCATTCGGGCTTCTGCTTCTTCCTTCTCTCTCCTTACCTGCTCATTTACTTGCTCTATCTACATGGAGGTAAACAAACACACCTCTCAACTGAATTACCAAAAACCAAAAAAGTACGTTCTCTCCAACCATCGCAGAACTGTGGCGAGACTCCCCGTTTATTTTGTTCCGATCACTGCTGGGGGAGAAGAAGCCGACACACACACACACAAAAAATGGACAGAAATTGTCAAATGGAAGGACAATTTTGATTCCCCACAGGGGAAATGAATGGCTGCAAAAATTGATGGAGTTTGAAGAGAGATTGGAAAATTGACTTGCTTTGGTTAAAGAAAAGAACACAATGACTTTTGTGTCTACTTGGAAACCACTTCTGGACTTTGTGCTTGAGGTGGACGAGAATGAAACTTTTGCTTCTGGGTTTTGTTGACTAGCTAGATCAGTTGTTATAGAAAGGGCTAGTCTATATTACTATATAAAAGTAAAAAGTTGAGGTTTGATGCTATTATCTTATTCTACTGCACCAAAAAGAGTTGGAAATCAACGTGCTTTTTCCCTTTCTTTTTCCCTACACTTTCCCTCCCCTTTTCCCTCCCTTATCTTCCCATTATTTTCTTTTGAATTTGGTATTTATATTGTATTTTGATAAACAGATACATTTTTCAACTACCCCCCAGAGAACGGACAGAAAGTCAAGGAGAACTGTAAAATAATGATGAAAATAGTCTTGCTTAGTATAGTATCTTTTATCAAGAGGTAAAAAAATTCCCCAATCAACCAAAATTAGAAGTTTTTAGATGATTCTACACTGGCATTTATTTGTTTTGTATAGTGATATCCAATGGGCTTATTCTTTTATTTGTTCAGTAGTTAAGTAGTTTTGGTCACCTATTCTCTTTTGGGAGCTATGCCACCATCTATGATCCGAATTGTAAGAATGTTTAAATGCCACTAATTCTGAATGAATTCCAGTAACTGATATTGGGGTGCAATGGAAAATAGCTAGTAAGTATGTTAGTAAGGATGTTGTCTTGGATATCCCTGTGCATCAAATCAGAAGGTATCTAGGAGCCATGCTGGCACAGAGCTTAGAATGTGATATTGCAGGCTAATTCTGCCAACTGCCAGCAGTTTGATCCTGACTGGCTGAAGGTTAACTCAGCCTTCTGTTCTTCTGAGGTCAGTAAAATGAGGACCCAGGGGACAAGATGCTGACTTTGAAAACCGCTTAGAAGGGGCTGTAAAGCACTATAAAGTGGTATATAAGTCTAAGTGCTATTGCCCTTCCTTCCTTCCTTCCTTTCCTTCCTCATTCCCTTTCTTATTCTCCTTTTTTGGCACAGTGGTCAGAATGTGGTATTGCAGGCTGACTCTGCCCACCACCAGGAGTTCGATCCTAACCAGCTCAAGGTTGACTCAGCCTTCCATCCTTCCGAGGTCACTAAAATGAGGACCCAGACTTTTGAGGGCAACAGGCTGGCTCTGTAAACCGCTTAGAGAGGGCTGTAAAGCACCGTAAAGCAGTATATAAGTCTAAGCGCTATTGCTATCTAGGAAAAATCCTTGGATTGAATCATGCAGATTTCAAATTCCTTCTTTTCCTGAACTAAAATATATATTTTCTATTTTCTCTTCTGGGAATGCAGAATTATTATTATTATTTTTTGCAAATACAGGTAGTCCTCAATTTACAACAGTTCATTTAGGGACCGTTTGAAGTCACGACGACCCTGGAAAAAAAAGTGACTTATGATCGTTTTTCACACTTACGACCCCATAGTCACATGAGCCAAATTCAGACACTTGGCAAACTGATTCATATTTATGACGGTGGCCGTGTCCCCGGGACAATGTGATCGTCTTTGGTGACCTGACAAGCAAAGGCAACGGGGCAGTGGTGGGTTTCAAAAATTTTTGGAACCTCTTCTGTAGGTGTGGCCTGCTTTCCGGGTCCACTGGTGGAACCTCTTCTAACTTGTTCAGTAGATTTGACGAACCGGTTCTACCAAACTGGTGCGAACCAGTAGGAACCCACCTCTGCAACGGGGAAGCCAGATTAAACTTAAAAACGGTGGCACGAAAGGCTGTATAACATGGAGCAAAATTCACTTGGTAAGCGTTTCACTTAGCAACAATAATTTGGGGCTCAAATGTGGTCATAAGTTGAGGATTACCTGTAAATCTCTATAGGCCCCACAGAAAAATGTTTTTATTACGTTTAAATTCTAGTAGACCTGGCAGCTGCCATGTTCCAATTTTTAGAGATGCCATTCTACAGGGGAAGTTTCCTCTTTCGTAAGTTTTTCGCCGATTTTTAAATTTTTTTTTTTACAGGACAAAATATTCATATTTACCTGTTTTAATACCGCAGCCTTCCCTTCGTCCTTTGTGGTGGATGTAAGTGCTTCATTCAAGCACTGCAGACTAAAAATAAATCATTGAGCGACATTTCAGATCTACCGGTAGCAGAAAAGTGGAAGGTCAGAGAAACAGAGAGTAGAGGTCAGCACTTGCATACCTTGCTAGCTCCAGCCGATCGCAAAGCTTTTCGACTTCTTCCATCATCTTAACGTTTTCTGCCTCATTGTCAGAAAAGTAATTCCAGTTCTGAAAACGGACCGCCAAGTGCTTTATTTTCAGGTTGGAGAATAATATTACATGCAAGTAACATACAAACATATCTGACTGGAGAAAGGACATCACCAGGGGTGGGTTTCAGGCGGTTCGCAGCGGTCCCCGCGAACTGGTTGGTCGGCGAACCCGGAAGTAAGTAACTTCCAGGAACGCTGAAGGATCCACCCGCCCGCCCGCGTTTCTTACCCGGTTTTGACAAGTTCTGCGCTTCCACGCATGCGCAGAACGCATACCGCGCCTGCGTGATCCTCCAGGAGCAGCTGGAGCATCGCACAGGCGCTAGTACGCATGCGTGCACTGCGCGCGTGCACGAGGACGCCGCTGGCCCCGTTCCAACCGAACCGGTTGGAATGGGGCGAGAAACCCACCCCTGGACATCACCCTGCTATAACACCAACGTTAAGATGAGTTTCAGTGGTCAGAAAGTATGGCTCACTCAAACAATTATAGTCAAGTAAAAATTGGAGGTATAAGGGTAACATGTATAAATATCTGAGTTAAAATCAGTTTTCTCAACCTTGGTGACTTTAAGTCCCGTGGACTTCAACTCCCAGAATTCCCCCAGCCAGCTCTGTCACCAAGGTTGAGAAACACTGGTTAAAATACTATGGCAGAAAATACAAGATTGTTTTGTTATTGGAACGATACAGGTTGATAGATGGAAGAATATAACTTAAAACTAGTTAAATTTAGTGAAATTTAGTAATAATAGATATAATTAAACAAATAATTGATAATGATAATAATGTATACAATGTGTAGCGTTGTGATAAGTAATAATTGGATATGAATATTGAATGGTAGCCATGAAAGGAAGATTAGAAATCCTTTTGGATTATAGATAAAAGCTAATAAAAAAGAATTTAGTTAGATACAGTTAAGTTTTGATTATTAGAGGTAAAATGTTGTGATACAGGATATAGCCAAATAAAGGAGGGATAATGATGACAACCTATATACATATATATGAGTATAATATAAGGAAACTAGATGAAAATTGCCAACAGCGATTTGGAAAGGAGGATTAGAAAAGTCTGTTATCAAAAGTCCATATGTCCTGTTCTAGCTAAATATTAATGGATATTATATGGATTCAGTGTTATTGGAGGATTTTTGAAATATTAAATGAAATGCCAGTATGTGGTTATGTATTAAATTTCGGTATATTTTATGATGAAGGATGTTTAAATAATTATAGTCAAATATAAATGGAGGTACAAGGGTAACATATAAATATTTGAGTTAAAATACTTGAGCTAATATGAATTATGCTTGATGACTGTGGAAGAGATGCACGAAAAACCTTTTGTAACCAACTGATACACTTTCTACAGTATGTAAAAAAGGAAGATTTTATGTGTTGTGTTTGTTTTGAAAAAAAATTTTTTTTAAAAAAAGAAAATATGGCTCACTCTTTACTTTGCGATAGAAGATGGAGTTGGGCAATTGGTTCCACCACAAATGCGCACACAACAAAAGCGCGCCTGACTAAACTGCGATGTCTAAAGCGCGGTGACAAAACCGTGCGACGAATGAGTGACTAATTAGCTCTAAAGCGCGCCGACAAAAGCGCGCTGACAGAAGCGCGCTGTAAAGTAACCCTAAACCTAACCCTAACCCTAACCCTAAATGTAAATCTTACCTTAAAGTAAATCTCGCTTCTGTCGGCGCGCTGTTGTCGGCGCGCTTTTGACATCGCGGTTTTAGCAATTAAAACCTTGGAGGTTTTTAATTTTAATTTTAAAAACGGGTTAATTTTAAAATCCAAGGGAACACGGTGGCTCAGTGGCTAAGACACTGAGCTTGTCTGTCAGAGAAAGTCGGCAGTTGGGCGGATCGAATCCCTAGCGCCATGTAACCGAGTGAGCTCCCATGACTTGTCCCAGCTTCTGCCAACCTAGCAGTTCGAAAGCGCTTAAAAAAATGCAATCCCTCTTTTCTTTTTAGGGTTCAGGCATGTCACACTTTCTACTGTTTACTTTCTATGGTGGGAAAATGGGAAGGGAAAAATTATATGGACTTGGGTGATAATATGTAGCCATAACAACATTCTTCTAAGAAAGTCAACATTGGTCTCTGCACCTGGCCGGATCTGGATGGGAGGAATCTGTCTTTGTGGCAGTGGAAGATTGGACCATGTGATGAACTTGTGTGGGATTTGGGGCAGGATCCTGATCTTTCAACTGGGTGGGAAAACCCAGGAAGCGTTCAGATTCAGGTTTTCCCAGATGTGCCAACATGGCATCCCTAATAAATTGGAACTTTGAGGAACCACAAGCGTCAGAGTTTTATCTCGTTGGAGGTGATTTCTGGAACCCTGACACCTACATGGTTTGGGACCAGGTTCTTTGAAGGGGCGTCTTTTCCCAGCCCCCCCCCAAGGTGGTCCATCTGGTGGTGGAACAAAGAAGTGCCTTTTCTGTGGTGGCTCCCTTCCCTATGGAGTATCATCCCTCCAGAGATGAGATAGGCCTTCACTTTGACCCTCTTTCGCAAGGCCTTGAAGAGCTGATTCTGCCAACAAGCCTGGTGTTGTGGCCCAGCAGGTGCCGTTGCAGCTGCCACCACACTCCGACAGCGAGGGGCCCTCTGAGTCGGCTCTGGAGAGGTGGAGGACCCTGGACAGGCTTCCGACTCCAAGCAAGGCGCAGAGAGGCTGGTTGGCCACCAGGAGGCACCTGAGCCTTGGACCAGTGGGGAGGAGACAAGGGAGAGTGATCTGGACGTCAGCAATGGGAAGGAGCCAAGGGAGTTGTTCCTGGATGCCCGGCACCAGAGAGCTAATCGGCGTAAAGAACAGTTGCACAGTTACAGGAGGTAATTGCACTCAGCTGGTGGTAATTAGGCTCCTCTCCAGACCATAAAAGGAATGCTTGTGCACACGCCCTTTTTGCAGGAGTCAACGCATTCACTAAAGTTGGAGAACTGTCGTGTTAGCTTGACAGGCTGGATTGCTGCCAAGACTTGTCTGTGCTGGATTGCTGCCAAGGACCTGTCTGTCTGTTAATAAATTCCGTAAAGTATCTTTGGCTCGGTGTGCTTTGGTGTGGGACGAGGGGGGGGGGGGGTCAGAACAATTTTCTATGCATGAATTAGGCATTAATTTTACATCTCTTTTCAAGCCAATTATACCACCTATTCCATGTTTTTTAGTACTCTGTTTCCTCTCTGCCTTTTAGTTCCATCGTTAATTCATCCATTTCCACACATTCTAGCACCTTTTTAATAATCGCTGTGTTTGAGGGAATGTTTTTTTGTTTCCAATTTCGATTTTTAAAGATGCTTAGGTGGGGCATGGCCAAAAAAAGATTAGGGACCACTGCCCTAACCCTAACCACAAAGCGATCATTGCTCTGAAGCAACTAAAGCATCAAAGCCCCTTCTAAAACATTTTGAAAAGGTCAAAGCACAATTTCAACATAAATCTGCTTGCGGGGAAAACATTTCGATAGAGAAAAGAAATTCTGAGAAGGGAACAAATGTCGTCTCCCGTTTCCCCGGGTTTTAACAATTATGATATTCAAAAAAGGTTTGACAAGGAGAAGAGCTGCTCACCTTGCAGGTTGTTCGCAGTTTCTGCCTCTCCTTTTTAATCGCTTTCTTCTGTATATCCTTCTCTTTCTTCATCAGCAACGTCTGTTGTCTCGCTTCCTCCTCCTCCTTCTCCTTGGCCAGTCGTGCCATTTCGAGTTCTGCTTGCCTTTGCTGAGAGACAAGAAAACTCTGGAGTGATCCTTCTCTACGTCAAAATTAAAAGTCGCAAGGATTGCCTTTGCCCAGAAATGGAAAAACAAATTAATTCCAAGCGAAGATGAAATAATAAGAAAGGTTATGGACTGTGCCGAAATGGACAAACTAACTAAAGAAATCCAGGGAAAAGAAGAATCAGAATTCTACCAGATATGGGATAAATGGTATAGGTGGATGGAGGAAAGAAACAAGAATCAATGAAGGAATATAACAAAACTCAAAAAATAATAGCTATGAGTAAAATAAGAGGGTTAAGAATGGTGAAATCCAAATGAAATACAATAGAAGGAGAAATAATATAAGGTGAGCGATATCAATTGATGATTGCTATTATAAAGAACAGAAAGTTCCTGTTCGTATTGTGTAAATGTGGTGTACGTCTAAATTTTGTGTGTGTGTATTTTACATATTTGTTAATAAAAATCTTAAAATAAAATAAAATAAAAGTCGCGACTCGGAGGGGAACAAAACCAGCCTGGATTCCCGAGTTCTCTCTTTCTGGCAAGAATGAATGCCTATCACAGGGGTCGGCAACCTTAAACACTCAAAGAGCCACAAAGGTCCTAACCGGAAGCCCCCCATTCAATTCTGGAGCCGACCGGAAGTTTGGTCCCCCCCACTATAGAGTCTCCTCCTAGCACGGAGTCCTTTTTCCTCTATCTGTCCTAACTGAAAGCCCTAACCCTAACCCTATCAATTGTGCAGCCAACTGGCGACAGGGAGGGATGAAAGAGACACATGTGACTCCAGAGCCACAGGTCGCTGACAAGATGGGAAGGCCATAGACCTGAGCCATCTTAAGAAACCCAGATGTTCTTATTCTACAGCTGCTGCTGATAAGAATGGAGAGATCAATTGATCACAACATCCTAAGGATCAAGTACAGGTACTCCTCGGCTTACGACCACAAGGGAGCCCAAAATTTATGTTGTTAAGGGAGAGGTTTCTTAAGTCAGTTTTGCCCCGGTTTTACGACTTTTCTCGCTGCCTCTGTTAAGGGAATCCCCGCAGTTCTTAAATTAGGATTCTTTAATTTTGGAGACATCAGGCATCGCAATGTATTCTGGTGGCTGTGGAATCTTGTTTTAGGGGATGAACCAAAACATGGCTTGATGTCACTTCTTGAATAATCGCAGCCATAAATTTGTAAACCAGGATTTATTCTTTTAACATGTTGCATGCATGCTACAATATGTGACATAGGCCACTGTGCTATTAAACTACTAAAAACCCAAGCCTATACACCCATTTATATCTGAAACTAGTTGATAATAGGGGGAGAATGTCCGGACCAAACATAATTTCTGATGTTGGATTTTCCCCCTTACCAGAGGGAGCCTTCTTGTGGAGTACTGTGAATCCATTACCATGGCAACTCTACTGTGCTGTACAGTAGAAGCCATTTTAAGGTACAACAGGCTGTATCTTAGTAGAACACACACACACCGAGGGGTGTTAGGGGTGCCTTACCCCCACAGTATTTGTTTCCAGGGAATAAGTCATCTGTGCATCAAGTTTGGTTGAAATTGCTCGAGGCATTCCAGAGTTATGCTGGAAAACACACACAGACACACACACACACAGAAAGAAAAAAGAAGAAGAAAGAAAAAGAAGATGGTTTCAACTTAAGATATAATTTAGAACTCACTCTTTCTTTTTCCTCTTGTTCTTTCCGTTTTGCTTCGACCTTCGCTTTCTTCTCGGCTTCTTTCTTTGCTCTTTCTTCCTCTTTGAACTTTTTTATTCTGGGATCACAACTGTATGAGTTATCTTGGAACAGAAAGAAAATTTATATACATAGGGCTGGCACAAAAGGTGCCATTTAACGATCGGATAAACCAAGGATCTGGGAGTTCATACTTACCCACTAAGGTCCTCATTCTATTCATCTCTTCCTTTTTCCTTAACGATCTGCCGGCTCTGTTTTGCTTTTCAATCCATCTTCTCTCATCTCGACTGAAGGGAAAGACGCTCAGTTTAGCTCGGATACGTTTGCAAAATAAGCCATGGTCCTAGGCCAGTGTTGGTGAACTTCTGTCGCGCATGCACACACGAAGACCAGCTGGCCGGTGCATATGTGCGCGACGGAAACTGGAAGATCATCTTCCCAGTGCGCGCATGCACACTGGGCAGCTGCTCTTCCGGTTTCCGGCATACACGAGCTCCCGTTTCGACACTCGGTGCCAAAAAGGTTCATCAAAAAACACCTTTTGGGTATAAGGGACCCCGAGATCACCCAGGTGGCTTCCTATCTAATCGGTGGAATGGCTCGTCTCTAGAAATTGTGGGTGCTCCAACATTGGAGGTTTTTAAGAAGAGACTGGACAGCCACTTGTCTGAAAAAGTGTCGGGCCTCCGGCTTCAGCAGAGGGCTGGGCTAGAAGATCTCCAAGGTCCCTTCCAATTCTTAATTTTGTTATTCTGAGCGCATGCACTAAAATAGGCTCCTGAAAATAAGCCCCTCCCGAATTATTGCAGCACAGCAGCACCCATGAGGTGGCCAAGCTCGCCTCCTCCTGCACCTCAAAAATAAAAAGACCTCCCCGAAAATAAGGCCAAGCGCTTATTTCAGGGGGGGGTGTCAAAAGAAAATAAGACCCTGTCTCATTTTCGGGGAAACACGGTGTATGTATGTATCCATGCATATGTATGTATTGTGGCCCAGCAAGAGCCGTTGGAGCTGCCACCAGACTCTGACAGCGAGGGGCCCTCTGAGTCGGCTCTGGAGGATGTGGAGGACCCTGGGCAGGGTTCCAACTCTGAGCAGGGCGCAGAGAGGCTGGTTGGCCACCAGGAGGCGCCTGAACCTTGAACCAGTGGGGAGGAGACAAGGGAGAGTGATCCGGACGCCAGTAGTGAGTTGTTCCTGGATGCCCGGCACCGAAGAGCTAATAGGCTTCAGGAACAGTTGCGCAGTTACAGGAGGTAATTGCACTCAGCTGGTGGTCACTAGGCTCCTCTCCAGACTATACAAAGACTGCTTGTGCACACGGCCCTCTTTGCAGAAGTCAATGCAGGATTGAATGTCGGAGGAGCTTGGCAGGCTGGATTGCTGCCAAGCTTTATCTGTGTTTATTGCTGCCTGAGTTTGTCTGAGTTGCTGCCAAGGTCCTTATCTGTTTGTTATGCTTGGCTTTCAGCCACCGAGGTTTTGGTTTCTTGCTAATAAAGTACATTCCAGTTAAGCTTGCCTTGGCATTCGTTACTGGACAGAGGAGGGGGTCAGAACATTTATGTATATGTGTGTGTATTTTCTTTCTATTTCTTTCTATTGTTCTTCCTTCCTTCTTTCCTTCTCCTCTCTCTCTCTCTCTTTCCCTCCCCCCTCCCCTTGGAAGCGGGGCAAGCCATGTCCAAAAATAGTATGTCGAAAAAGAATCAGGACTGACCCAAAACCACTAATAATAAGAACAAGACAACAATAATGTACCATCTAGTAATATGCAACAACACAAGATTACTACTTAAGTTCAGACATATTCCTAGATAAGGCTTCAATCCTCTTCATAGCTATGTATACGTAAGTATTTTCCATTGAATTAAAAGGGATTTATTTCCGAGCAAACAAATACAGGGCTGTCTAAAATTGGTGACACCCAGTCTAATGTGTGAACGCATCATTTCGATATATTAATCATTTCTTTTGAAAAGCCCTTTTCTTTACGCACCATTCTGCTTTCTCTTTTTCTTCTTCGTCCAAGTAAGAAAATTCTCGCCAAGAATCAAAGTTATACCTATTGAAGTAACATCAAAAGAAAAAGTCAATAAAACACATGGGAAAATGACAGCTCCTTAATATAATTTAAAAGCCTTTTTTAATAATCCATTTTGGTAATATGCGAATTCCAGATTAGAAAGCAGGAAATATCACTTTTATTGTTTGTAGTCTGATAATGGAAACACCATATACAAGAAAAACCGCAAGAATCATAAAACATGCAGAGTAATAGTCTATATTGCCACATATATTTTCGTCCTTTTAATGTGTTTTTACATAGCAGACTAAATACAGCATGACAGAGAGCAGGCTTTGACTACTTATGTAAATCCATGTGTTAGTAAAAATAAAAGCCCGTTTTCCAAACCCAAAACTTAATATCACACTTATATAGTAGATCAGAGTTTTTTCAACCTCTGCTACTTAAAAGATGTGCGTAGTTCTATTTCCAGAATCTTCCCACCAGCATCCTGACTGGAAGTTTTTTTAAGAAGAGATGGGATAACCATTTGACTGAAATGGTATAGGCTTTCCTTCCTAAGCAGGGGGTTGGACTAGAACAGTGATTCCCAAACTTGGCAACTTTTAAGACTTGTAGACTTCAACTCCCAGAATTATCCAGCCAGCAGAGCTGGCTGGAGAATTCTGGGAGTTGAAATCCACAAGTCTTAAAGTTGCCAAGTTTGGGAACCACTGGACTAGAAGACCTTCAAGACCCCTTCCCACTCTGTAATTCTATTCTATTCCATTCCATTCCTATTCTCCATTCCATACTTTCTATTCTATTCTCCATTCCATTCCATACTTTCTGTTCTGTTCCACTTTATTCTCCATTCCTCCTATCCTACCCTATCCTGTTCTTATCCTATTACCAATGTTTGATCTATGCTCTCTGGTGTTTGAAACTCAGTTAGTTATATTCAAGATAGTTTATTTTAGGGAAGATGAGGAAAACAAAAAAAAAAAGGAAGCAGGTTCATTAAATAAAAGCTAAAGACCACAATATTTTATTTTCCTTGTATAGATTTACAATTTCTATTCATTCTCTATTTGCTTTTCCTATAGGTTTCATCTGTATGATCCTGATAAAAAAAGTGGCAGAATTAATTCACTTACCAGAAAGAATAAAAGGCATCCACCTCATCGAAGGATGAGTTCAGATCCCCAAGCTTAGGAACATTTTTCTTATTTGACCATCTGTAGCAAATGAGCAAACAAACATACATATTTTTTTTGCAGAAACCGCATCTCCAGCATTGTTCCCCATATATAAACAGCTGCATTTTTATTTTATTTTAGGGGGATTTCAAATTCAGAAAGAAATAATATATCAAATGGTCTAACATGCTACCCCAAGCAACTAAACTCTTAACATGAAACAGAACTGCAAGATGACATCATCATGGTGCCAATGTTACATTTGTTTAATTTATTAAGGAAGTACACATGGCCATCCAACTCACTCTGGTGGCAACAATCAAGCAAACCACTTGATGGACTCCATATCTCCTTAGGGTCACCAGGCCTGCTGATAAAACCCCTATCTTTGGGGCCTTTCCAAAAGAGCGTCAGAATGGAGGCCAATTTGATCTCCGCAGGGATGATGTTCCATAGGGAGGGAGCCACCACGGAGAAGGCCCTTCTTCTGGGCCCCACTAGATCAGGGGTGTCAAACTCGATCCCACTGCGGCCAGGATTTTGTTTGCCCTTGGGGGCCTGGGATGGGTGTGGCCTACTCCTTGCGGTCTAGTGGGGTGGCGTGGCCGGGGTGGCACGGGATGTCCCTCGCTGTCTCCAGGATGGCCCTCTGGGACAACTCGGCCTATCGCAGGCCATGTGTTTAACACGCCTGCAGTAGATGGGACATCCTTAAGTAAGGGGACCCGTACGGGGTTGGAACGGGATCCGGAACCCACCACTGCTTCCAACTCTGTTATTCAACGTTTATGGTATCCACAATCCAGGCAAAGCAATGAAACTGTTTCAATGTCATCCAGATTCCGCCTGTATGTACAGTCGAGCAAATTGCTTTACACTCCAGTGTGTTTTCCTGCCAATCTGCCAAACACAAAGGTAGGAACCGACTGTTCTGTTTTTCACCCCCCCGTAAGCGGACCTTCAAGGAAATCCAATGACGGCTTGAAAAGATTTGAAAAGCACAATAACATTCCCAGAGAGGGGAAGGAGGAATCCCTGAGAGTCTAACCAAAAAAAAAAAAAAAGGCTTACCTGGCATTCCTTTCAAAAACGGGGGCAAACACCTCGAAGAAGTTTTCCTTGGCTTCGCTTTTGGAAGGAATGGTGTTGTCGAAAGTAGGGTCTATGCTGTTAAACGCTCTTCTTTTCACAGGGTCTGATAACGTTTCGTAGGCTGGAAGGTTAAAATTAGACATTTATTTATTAAATGGATAGAACAGTGTTTCTCAACCTTGGCAACTTGAAGATGTCTGGACTTCAACTCCCAGAATTCCCTAGCCAGCGAATGCGGAAAAACAAATCTCCCTCTGCCTCCCCGCAATTTGCCTCCTTGCAGCAAACAGCAAGTTTCACTTTCAATTTCAGCAGGGGCCTCCCGATCACCAGCTGTTTCAGGCTGCAGGGATTGCTATAGCCCATTGCAGCCTCCGCAAGCCCCATTTTCCCCATTTGCTGCAAGGAGGTAAATTGCTAGGAGGTAGAGGCCAAAGGGTGGGGGAAGGTGAGTGTGTGGGGCTACATTCAGTGTATAAGGCCCACCAAATTTTCACCCTCTTTTAGGGGGGAAAGGTGCATCTTATACTCCGAAAAATACGGTAAGTACTTTTGTTTCCACACGCTTCTGAGCTTTGCACTTGAAGTGGAAAAGAATGAAATATTGACTTTGGGTTTTATCGATTAGATTGATAGATCTTTATAGAAATGGCTTGTTCATATTATTATGAAGAAACAAAAAAAAGTGATTTGATGTTAATGCCTTATTTTATGGCGACAGAGTCGGAAGTTAATGCTTCTCTTTCTTATCTTTCCTCACTTTTCTGGCCTTTTAAAGAAAATAGAATCAATAGGCTCAAATGAACACCCATCTTTAATCTCCCAAGATCAGCTATTTGAAAACTATAAGGTAACAAGACAGTTCTCAGAATAATTAAGAACCAACACGGGTAGTCCTTGAGTTATGACTACAATAGAGCAGCCGCATTTTTCTTGCTAAGCAAGACAATTGTTAAGTGAGTTTTTTGCCCTATTTTATGACCTGTCTTGCCATAGGTGCTAAGGGGATCTCTGCAGTCGTTAAGTTAGTAACATGGGTGTGAAGTGAATCTGGCTTCCCCAACTGAGTTTGCTCGTCAGGTGGTCGCAAAAAGGGAATCATATGACCCCCAGGACACTGCAACCGTCACAAATCCATGCCAGTTGCCAATCGTCTGAATTTTGATCATGGGATCATGGGGACACTGTTACCGTTTCAAGTGTGGGAAAGGTGCATAAGTCACTTCCCTCCCCCCCAATACCGTTGTAACTTTGAACGGTCACTCAACGAATAGTTCTCAATCGAAGATTACCTGCACAGGAATTTCACAAGGAATTTTACTGCCAAGGTCCAATTAGAGCACACTTATCCATGCCTGTGATAACTCACTCCTGGGTCTATTTACATTGATCAGTTGCTTCCTAATTTTTTGTAACACAAAGTTGTGTCCCCAGACTGTTTTCACTTCACCCCCACCCACCCACCCCAATTCTTGTTTTTATTGTGTCTGTTCTGACCTAGGCTTCTTAAGAACATGCAGGAAACTCCTCGTCCCGGCAAAATCCCGTTATTACTGTGAATTCTGCTCATTCAAGGGAGTCTTTCAAGGGAGGATTTACAGTCACAGACCTTATCTGGCTTGGAGAGCTGGCAGGCTGAGATCTGCAAAACTTGGCAAGGAGTCTCAGAGAGTCATGAACCAATTAAGCAAATGAATTGTCTCCTGCAAACTCCACTCCCCTTTTGCTCCTCTTTTATTTCCTCTGGGAGGGGCCATTCATCGTCCATCTGTGGCCTCACTCCCAAGTCGACCCCTGTTCTTTAGCTGTTCCCTTCGTCAGGCAACTTTGCACATGCGCACACTGGGAACAGACTCTAGCTGTTTGTCTGTCTCACTGATGTCTTACTCTGAAGGCAGCTGTTAACTGGCCTACGGCTCTGGCCCCCTCTCTGCCTCCGACAGAGCCCTCATCCGAGCCTTCCCCAGACTCCAGGATTGGCCCATGTTCCTCCCCAACCTCCTCACTGTCCGAATCTGCTGTCAGTTCCGCTGGCTGCTGGCGGGCCACAGCGTTCAGAATGACTGCTGCACTTGGTTGCCATCTTCTTCCCATGCCTTTGGGGATATTTTAGCGTAATACAACTGGTCTGTATATGTGTGGGTGGATGTGTTGTTCAGAGGAATTAAACAAGGTGGGTTTGAGGGGTAGAATCAATCAACTGGAGCACTTGGAGGGAACAAGGAAACGTAACTCAGCTGCTTACAGCACGATATAAAAGTCAAAATGAAAGTAGGAAGTGCAGACAGTAAAAAATATATATATTTATAGATAGTGGCCCATTCGTAAGGCAAAGGTTGGGCATGAAAACTGATCAGCTGATAACACCTATGGCCTGATAAGACAACTTAATTTATATTTAGTGCTATACTTGGTAGTTCTTACCTTTCGTAATACAGGTAAAATAATCATTGTCACCTTCACCTATTTGTTCTCCTGCTGCTTTCCGCTTGTCAGGATGGTGCTTCAGGACCATGGCTTTATCTATGGATTAAGGAAAATAAAATCAAGCCCAGTTCCATTACACATGAACTCAGGCAACCTTTCGAACACTTTATTTAATTATACATGTACTAACTGCAGCGCGCATAACTTTTGTGCAGAATTTGAAAAAAGAAAATACACCATCAGAGCTAGATATAATCAGAAAAGCGTTGTCCTGTGCAGAAGCAGATAGGCTCCCTCTTGAACTTAAAAATAAAGGGGAATCAGAATATTTTGAAGTCTGGAACAGATTTTATGACTGGTGTAAGACAAGGTGACAAGACTGGAACCAACTGTATATATTGGGATTGGACAGAAGGATAGACAATGTATTAAGTAGGCTAACTGTTAATGGTTGAGACTAGCTGTATATAATGTGAAGATATGGTCACTTCGACTTCGCGGTACTGCATTGTTTTAAATGTAAAAATAATAAAAATATATTGGGGAAAAAAAGAGTAACCATTTAGTTTGGGGAAAATGGTACAAATGGTTAGATGATAGAAATAAGAAATCAGGAAATGTATTGTAGAAGAAGTAGGAGAGAGTGATAAGAAGGTAGGGAAAAATAGGATATACAAAAGTAGAAAAAGATATACAATAGAACAAGGGTCATTTGATTGTCTGATACAAATAACTAAACATAAACAACTAAGTAAAGAATTAAGAAACCAAGTGACCACAAATGTAAAATTAGAATGTATAGTAGGGGAAACAATAACTGTAAAGATTCACCGATAGGTACCTGCTGTAAAAGGAACATGCAGTTCTGGGGTTGTTTGTAAGTTATGCCTATGTTTTTGTCGATGTGTTTAAGTGTTTAAAACAATTATAAAAAAAGAATCTTATGGCACATGGATGTTACCCCAGCTAGATATGGATGTAATCTTGTCCAGGAGGGTGAGACTAGTTGAAGGAAGGATGTTAAATTGTCCCCTTGTCCCACTCTTACCTTGCAGCCTATGAGCGACTGTGACGAAACAAAAAATTCAACTTAGGGAGAAGAAGTTTTATTATTTTACCAATTTCCCACGAACGCTTGGCGAACTTACGAGCTGCTTTGATCTGTTTCTGAGAGGCCTTGTATCTTAACCTTCCCAATCCAAGAACTGAATAGTGATCCTGATTCTGGGAAGGGAAAAAAAAACCATGAATATTTATAGCAGCCTCAGGTTAATAATAAGAGAAACCATAACATGAAGGAATTATATTTTCCCCATCCCCATGGTCTCTCCCTTATCCAGTTCTCTTGTCTGTCTTGCCAGTACTAAAGTTATTGCAGCCTCGGTGGCACAGTGGTAAGAGAGCAGTACTGCAGGCTACCTCTGCTGACTGCCTGCAATTTGCCAGTCCAAATCCCACCAGGCTCAAGGTTGACTCAGCCTTCCCCCTCCCTTCTGAGGTGGGTAAAATGAGGACCCAGATTGTTGGGGGGGCAAGAGGCTGTCTCTATAAACGGCTTATAGAGGGATGTAAAGCACTGTGATGCAGTATATGTCTAAGTGCCATTGCTATTGAATGGCCACTAAATGAACTGTTGTAAGTCAAGGACTACCTGTGTTGATACATACACCTGGGGGCTGCTTACCCACTTGATTTTAAGTGGCTTACAATGAGGACCCAGATTGTTGGGGACAATATGCTGACTCTGCAAACTTAGAGAGGGCTATAAAGCACTGTGAAGTGATATATAAATTTAACTTCTATTGCCCTTCCTTCCTTTCTCCCTCCCTCCCTCCCTTATTCTCGTTCCTCATGGCTCAGTGGTTAGAATGCTCTATCGCAGACTCACTCTGCCCACTGCCAGGAGTTCGATCCTGATCGGTTCAAGGTTGACTCAGCCTTCCATCCCTTCCGAGGTTGGTAAAATGAGGACTCGGATTGTTGGGGGCAAGAGGCTGACTCTGTAAACCGCTTAGAGAGGACTGCAAAATACCGATATAAATCTAAGTGCTATTGCTAAGTGCTATTTTGCTTATAACAAATAGATTTGCAACAGTTTGTGTGGTGACCATTTGAAGTTACAACGGGCACTGGAGAAAAAAAATGATTTACGACCGTTTTTCCCACGACTGTTGCAGCATCTCCATGGTTGTGAGATCAACAAGAGGCTTGGCAAGCGACTCATATTTATGACGGTTATGCAGTGTCCCAGAGTCGTGTGCTTATCTTTTGTGACCTTCTGACCAGCAAAGTCAAAGGGTGCAACATTATGATGTACCTTCCAATCTTTGGGATCCAGAGTTTTTAACATGGGAAATTCTTCTAGCTGTAGCTCTTCGTCCCCCGACTCTTCCGAGAGTTCCTTCTCGTCTTCTAATTCTTGGAAAGAGGCAGAAACGTTTATGTTTCTCCTCCTGACGAAGGCTTCGAACCATCTTCCCACGGGCTCCACCTGGCAGAGGACGGAAGCTGGGAAGGCAAGTATGGGAACAAAAGTGAAACGGGTGATGCATCCCCAAATGCAGAGGTCCTCTCTATCAGATGCCATTTGTTTTGTTTTTTTAAACAGAACTTTTTTATTTTTCTTTAAAAAAAAACAAACACAAATATGTCATCATTTGTCAATCATTAAGACATTGAAGTACAATTTTTTTTTTGTTGTGTGTGCCCCTCCCTCCCTCCACCCCCCCACCCCCCCTCCTCCTTCCCCCCCCCCGACTTCCCAGAACCCGTACACGGTATGGATTTTTAACTAACACAGTCTAAAATCTATTGAGAAAAAAGAAATAAAGAAATTAATGACATTCTAGATTGACCTTAGCTTCTTCTTACTGAACTGACTTTTAACAGTTTAAATCATTTCTGATCTTAAGCATAGGCTAACTGGAATTTCTTAGTCCCGTATTTATTTTGTATATAGTCAATCCATTTTTTCCAGTCTCGTTTATATATCTCATTTGAATGATCTTTGAGATATGCCGATATTTTAGCCATGTTTCGTAGATGCCATTTGTTATAGGGTGCCCTATCATTGAACTGCGGCAGCTGAGAGAGAGACAGAGAGACAGTCTGGTCTAGGGGTTAAGGCACCAGGCTAAAAAACTGGGAGGCAGTGAGTTCTAGTTTTGCCTTAGACGTGAAATCTGGCTGGGTGGCTTGGGCCCTTCACCAGGAGACTGGGAGTTCTAGTCCTGCCTTAGGCATGAAAGCCAGCTGGGTGACTTTGGGCCAGTCACCAGGAGACTGGGAGTTCTAGTCCTGTCTTAGGCATGAAAGCCAGCTGGGTGACTTTGGGCCAGTCACCAGGAGATTGCGAGTTCTAGTCCCACTTTAGGCATGAAAGCCAGCTGGGTGACTTTGGGCCAGTCACCAGGAGACTGGGAGTTCTAGTCCTGCCTTAGGCATGAAACCAACTTGTTGATTTTGGGCCAATCACCAGGAGACTGGGAGTTCTAATCCTGCCTTAGGCATGAAAGCCAGCTAGGTAACATTGGGCCAATCACCAGGAGACTGGGAATTCTAGTCCCACTTTAGGCATGAAAAGTGGTGGCTTTGGTCCAATCACCAGGAGATTGAGAGTTCTAGTCCCGCCTTAGACATGAAAGCCACCTGGGTGACTTTGAGCCAGTCCCCATCCCATCTCATAGGATTGCTGTTGTGGGGAAAATAGGGGGATGAAGCTATGTTCAATGCTACCCTCCCTGTCCTATTGTCCCCATTTATTCACATTCATTTCTTTCATTCATGTCCATGTTTATATTTATACATGCTACCTTTTATATGTTTAACAAACTAATAAATACAAATGCAGATACAGATAAATAAATGGGGAGTCTTCTCATATGTACTGAAGCCAACTGGGCAATTTTGGTCTATTCGCTTTCTTTCAAACTTAAACTGAGAAGCTGAAAAGCATCCAAGAATAAACTATTGCCAAACCACTTCCCATAGTGTTGTCCAGAGAATTGTTTTTTTTTGTTTTTATTTTCAAATGTTTTATTCATTTTCATTTTCAATTTTGTACATTCACTTATATACTGAATATTTGCAATAATAATAATATAAAAAAATAAAACAAACCTCATCCAACATATAAAACCAACCTGTCGCTTTCATCCTCCATACACCCCTTCTTCTCCCCCTCCAACTTTCCTTTCTCCCTCCAACAATCACCCCTCCTACTTCCCTTTCCCCTCCTATCTTCCTTTCTCGCCTTCTTCACCCTCCTTCCCCTCTCATCCTCCTTACATTCCCCTCTTCCTCCCTCCTTACTTCTCCCTCTTCTTTTCCTCTACTTCTCACTTTGGTGCATTTCTCTATTCATTAATCTATTCAGTTACTAAAAATTGCGCTAAAAAGAAAAAAGAAGAAAAAAAAAAGAAAAAAAAAGAGAAAAATAAAAAGAAAAGATAAGGAACAACAGTATACAAGTGTATTCTTCTTATTCTTCTCTTCCAGAGAATTGTTTATGTAGTTACCAGAGTCAAGATTAAAATAAAGGACACATAAAAGGACAATTGAAACTGAGTAAAGCCAACGTAAACCATAAAAATAGCCAGAAAAGTATATTCTTTTGCAAGTGGAGTCTGTGACCAAGATGTTCAGACCTAGGCTTCCTGTTACATTAAAAAGCACACGCTTAGTCCCCCAAACCCTCTTTTTATTTCAAAGGCTGTGAATTATGTTCATTTACAGCCCGTAATGAGTCCCAAATAGTTTTTAAAAGTCCTACAGTAAGCTGCCAAAGTCTTTCGGGATAAGGTTGACAAGCACCCACCTTTATCTTCCTTGAAGCGCTGCCAAAGACTGAATTGGCAATTAGCTTGGCAAGGTCACATGGAGCAAAGAGTCAAAACGGAGCTTCAGAAGGTAAACTGACCAGAATGAACTAAGTTGCTTCCTGCAAAGGCTCACATGCCTTTGCTCCTCCTTTATGTCTTATGGGAGGGGCCAATCACTTCTAAGCCTTACTCCCAGGTCATTTCTTCTGTCTTAACTGTTCTTGCCTTCTGGCAGTTCTGTGCATGGGTGCACTGGATACAGGGGGAGCCACATTCCTCTTCCTTGCTGCTTTCTGACTATGGATGCTCCACAGGCAGCATAACAACTCCCAGATGGCCCTGGCCCCCTCTCTGCCTCCGACACAGAGCCCTCGCCCGAGCCTTCCCCAGACTCCAGGACTGGCTCAGGTTCCTCCCAAACCTCCTCTCTGTCTGACGCTGCTGCCAGCTTCTCAGGTTACCGGAAGACCACAACACAAGACAAACAATCTATACAAACATTTATAATCAGAAGTTCCTTAGAAATGAGTCAAATTCACTTCCTGAAAATACTTTTATCTGAGCAACAATAGATATCTGCAGAATTAAAGGTTGAAACAAAGTGATTTTTCAAAGTGATGAAAAAAAATCCATATTGTCTTTCCTTCCTTCTTTCCTTCTAGAATACAGCAATTGCACCATTACTAATGATAGTAATGTATTATGCATATCAGATGTCTTATTTAAAAATGGCCTACAAAACATAATCTGATTTTTCTGTTCTTTCTGATAAGTTATTGTAAAAATGTTACAATCAATCAAGGATTGATTTACGTCAAACAACAGAAACATGCACAAACGTCTTCAACTATCAGTCTACTTGATTTTTTTTTTGTTACCTATCAAACAAGAAAGTTTGCTTCTAAAGCTCCCTTATTCTCCATAACTTGCTAGAACGGAAAGTATTTAAATAATTAGGTTATGCATTTCAGCATTGGATGTAACCAAGACGTCTTTCAACGCCTCCAAATTCAATTAATGAACGCAGCAGGCGTATCTGTTATTGAACTAGGGAGAAAAAGCATCTCAGGAACTTTTGTCAGCCTGTTGACAAACCTGACTTAATATATACTAGCTGGTAACCTGGTGTAGCCCAGGTATATATTTATCCCAATCCTGTTATTAGAGGGAGCCCCCTTATGGAGTACTGACAAGCTGTTGCCATGGCAATGCCACTGTGCTTACAGTAGAAGCCATTTTAAGGCACAACAGGCTGTATCTTAACAGAACTTGAATCCAAAATGCACACTATCACTGTCAAAAGTACCATGACTTGACACCATAGATATAATTCAGTCCTTTTCATTTCAGCGGCCCAGGCGTTTCAGAGTTATGCTAGAACACACACACACACGGACCCCCACCCCACCCCCCAAGAAATATACTGTATATACTCGAGTATAAGCCTAGTTTTTCAGCCCACTTTTTGGGCTGAAAAAAGCCGCCTCGGCTTATACTCGAGTCAGTGAAAAATTTGCCCGAAATGGAGGAGAAAAAGGGGCGGGGCCATGCCGCTGGGTGACACTCGTGAATGGCCCAGTGCCCCTGTGAGTTTCCCCTCCCTCTGTGTCAGTTTGCCGCGCAGCGCGCACCGCACCATCCCCCCTCCTCACGTTCTAATGTAATGCAGGGCTGTCTTACGATTCCCCTTCCTCCCCCTCCTGCCGCTCTGCAACGATGTCCCACCTCCTCCTTGTTATGGCAAGCAGCCACATAGCGATGTCCCACCTCCTCTGGTACAGTGATCCAATGATAGGAATCACTGTGCCGTGTGTCATAGGAGGCGGGACATCGCTCCCGCGGCTGCACGGGACATCATCATCACAGCGGGACATCAGCATCATGAGGTGAGTGAAGTATTTCATTGAATACACCGCTAGTTTACTGTTTTTCTTTGAAATAAATATTCAAAAACATTATTGGTATCTATTTTTATTTTTGAAATTTACCGGTAGCTGCTGCATTTCCCACCCTAGGCTTATACTCGAGTCAATAACTTTTCCAGTTTTTTGTGGTAAAATTAGGTGCCTCGGCTTATATTCGGGTCGGCCTATACTCGAGTATATACGGTATATATATATATATAACTTTTCAGTTAAGCAGGAGAACATGGAACACAACTAATAACTTAGCAGTATTAAAAACAACTTCTTGTGTGAAAGCTGTAAAGATGCCCTTCTTCCAAAAGAACAGTGTGTTCCCTTATTACCTAAAGAGGCACATTCACACTTTGGTCAATTCATGCCTGAAATTAAAGCAAGTGTGAGTTTCTGCTTCTTTCTCTCCATCGCAAGACATTTCAGGGGCCAAACATGAGAAGCAAACTCCAGGCTCTAGCACTATCTTTGAACAACCTGCTGCTTGGAAATGAGGAATCCAAGTCCCCTGAAAAGTTTCAGGTTGTCTGATTCTGACCTCTTTTCATCGAGTGCCAAACACAAAAAGAGAGAAAGGAAGCACCCCCTCTGGACAGGTAAATTATCTTGATATAAGCCACTCAGAGTCACTTGAACTGCGAGATGGACGGGCGGATGGATTTGCTAGCTAGATAACTGGATGGATGGATGACATAAGTAGATGGGTGATAAATAACAGATGATATAGAGATGATATATGTGATATAGATATATAGAAAGAAACAGATATACAGTTGATATACAGATGAAAGAGATAAGATGAAATATATACTAGATATAGAGATAGATAGATAGATAGATAGATAGATAGATAGATAGATAGATAGATAGATAGATAGATAGATAGGATAAACAGTTGATTATTATAGGTGATAGATTTTGACGATAGATATAGTTTATAGATGACATTTTAATGATAGATAGATGATTAGAGATAGATGACAGATTGAGATGATAGATAAGATAGATATACAGATAGATACTATATAGACAGATGAGAGATATATAGATAGATGATAATAGATAAGACGCCGGGAGTCCTATGGGATTGGGCAGCATATAAATTTATTAAATTACAATTACAATAAATAATGGATACATGATAGAGAGATTGATATATGATAAAGAGATGCGAGAGATGATAGATGACATTTTGATGAAAGAAAGATGATAAAGTTGATGATAGGTGACAGATTTTGATGACAGAGGAGATAGATAGATAGATAGATAGATAGATAGATAGATAGATAGATAGATAGATAGACAGATAGACAGACAGATATGATATGTAGACGGATGATGGATATATAAATAGATGATAATAAATGATTGATAGATAGATGATAGTTTATAGATATTTTAATGATAGAGATAGATGACAGATTGAGATGATAGATAAGATAGATATACAGATAGATACTATATAGACAGATGAGAGAGATATATATAGATGATAATATGGATGGATACATGATAGAGAGATTGATATATGATAAAGAGATGCGAGAGATGATATAGTTTATAGATGGCATTTTGATGAAAGAAAGATGATAAAGTTGATGATAGGTGACAGCTTTCGATGATAGATAAGAGGATAGATGATTAGAGATAGATGACAGATTGAGATGATAGATAAGATAGATATACAGATAGATACTATATAGACAGATGAGATATATAGATAGATGATATTAGATAAATGATAGATACATGATAGAGATTGATATATGATAAAGAGATGCGAGAGATGATATAGTTTATAGATGACATTTTGATGAAAGAAAGATGAAAAAGTTGATGATAGGTGACAGCTTTCGATGATAGATAAGAGGATAGATGATTAGAGATAGATGACAGATTGAGATGATAGATGAGATAGATAGATATATGTAGACAGATGGATATATAAATAGATAATAAATGATTGCTAAGATACAGAGAGATTGATATATGATATAGAGACGAGAGAGATGATGATGATAGATAGATAGATAGATAGATAGATAGATAGACAGACAGACAGATAGACAGACAACATATAAATGTATTAATATCAGTGGGGAAGGGGCTCCTTCCCAATGGATTTCTTCATGGTCTCCTATCCCTCTCCAGGCAAGGCCAGCCCAAGGCCTCCTCAACCGTAGAGTCCCTGTAATTCAACAGGGTGGAATTCAACAGCAGACAAGGAGAGGAAGAGGAGGAGGAGGAGGAGGGAAGAAGCCCCAGGGACCCCTACCCGGAAGACCAGGCGCTGCCCAGAAGCCCCCCAACCCTCGCCCCTCCGCCTCCCCAGAGCCCAGGCCGCTCGCTCAGCACCCCCAGTCCCAAGCGGGGGTTGCCCCCCCCCTCGCCCTCCCCTGCCCGGGCGTCTCCCGCTCGGTGAGCGACCGGCGGGCGGAGGCGGCACGTACCGGCCGACAAGGCTCTGGTGACGGCCGTGGCCTGGCCTTCGGGCGCCCCGCGAAGCATCTCGACCGGCGGCGTCGGCAATGGCTGGGCTCGCCGGGATCGCTCGGCCCTGCTCACGGGTTGCCAGGTGCCGGCGCGTGGAAGGGCCCGGGCAGTGCTTCCGGGTCGTAAGGTCAACGCGGCTTTCTCTCCCCTCCCTTCTGGGGGCAGGCGAGGTCGCGGGTGGGCGGGGTGGTTGATGGAATGGGGGGGGGTGTGTGATTGCAGGAAAGCGGTCTCTCCTTCCTTCCTTCCTTCCTTTCTTCTTTCTTTCTCTCTCTATATTTTCTTTTTTACATTTTCTCTTTTTTCTCTATATTCTTTCTCTCTCTTTTTCTTTCTATTTCTATTTTTCTTTCTCTTTCTTTTTCTATTTTTATTTCCTTCCCTCCCTCTCTCCCTCCCACCCTCTCTCTCTCTCTACACACACACACACCTTTCTATTTCTTTCTCTCTATTTTTATTTCTTTCTCTATTTCTTTCTCTATTTTTCTTCCTTCTTTCCCCCTCTCGTTATCTTTCTATATGATCTCTCTCTCTCTCTACATACATACACACACATATCTTTCTATTTCTTTCTCTCTATTTTTATTTCTTTCGCTATTTTTATTTCTTTCCTTCTTTCCCCCTCTCGCTATCTTTCTATATGATCTCTCTCTCTCTCTCTCTCTTTCTCTTTCTACATACATATATACATACACACACACACATATATCTTTCTATTTCTTTCTCTCTATTTTTATTTCTTTCGCTATTTTTCTTTCCTTCCTTCTTTCCCCCTCTCTATCTTTCTATATGATTTCTCTCTCTCTCCCTCTCCCTCTCTGTGTGTGTGAGTGTGTGTGTATTCTTTCTTTCTATTTCATTCTGCTTCTTTTTCTATTTTTGTTTCTTTCCTCTCTCTTTCCATATATATTCTTTCTCTCTGTCTCTCTTTTTCTTTCTCTATTTCTTTTTCTTTCTTTCTCCTTCCCTCTCTTTCTCTCTCTCTCTGTATCTCTCCCTCTTTCCCCACTGGAAGAGTTTGAATAAAAGCAAAAGGAGGAAAAATTGGGGGGGGGGGGAGGAGAAGGAAGGAGAGGAAACAATGGATGGAAACAAATCAAGGAGAAAAACAACCTAGAATTAAGGAGAAGTTTCCTGACAGTTGGAACAATTAACCAGTGAAACAAATGGCCTCTTGAAGTTGTGGCTGCTTCATCACTGAAGGTTTTCTAGAGGAGACTGGACAACACTTTGTCTGGAATGGCGTAAGGTTTCCTTCCTGAGCAAGGGGTTGGACTAGAAGACCTCCAAGGTCCCTTCTAACTCTGTTATTATATATCTTGAATATTTAAATATCAAATTATCTCTCGTATATACAGACACATACATACACACTAGTATATATGTGTGTACACATATACAATCTATACAATTTGTGTCCGTGTATCTAGAGATAGGTGTCTAGATCTCTGTGTTCACAATCAGACATACATCCTCCCCATTACAAGATTAGATTTCAGTTCAAATTTTGAAAATTTTGCTACATCCTTCTCCAGGGAAGGCATTTCATTAAGTGTTAATGATACCCCAAACAAAAGGGATCTTTGAGTTCTAGTGGAGAACCATTTAAATATGAGACAGTTGGGCTCAATTGTGTTCTTAAGTCTAGGACTCTAGGACTACCTGTATACACTGTAATACATATGTATTTACACGCAACTATATAATTGTGTTCTGTGTCTCTAGATACAGGCGGCAGGGTTGGACTAGATGACCTACAAGGTCCCTTCCAACTCTCGTCAATCTGTTATTGGTTACATTATATAAGCGAGGGAAGCTCTAAAGGCATTGATGATTTAAAATATGAAAAAGAAAGAGCACAGTGTGTTAATAAGATCTCTCTCTATAGGCACACAATCACATTCTTCTATCTTCTATCGTCTTCTATCTTCTTATTAAATAGCATAACTGCCATTTGTCCAGGGAAAGGGGGGGGGAGGAGGAAGAGAAGGATCATAGAGTAGGTCCGACCTCCATTTGCTTCCCCCGCGCGCTGCTTCCGGCGGGACGTTTCCTCCCAGTCGCGGAAGGAAAGAAAGGCGAGGTGCTGCGTAATGCAAGAGCTGGTTCGGGAACATCTGCGCATGTGCATCAGAGAGACCGAGGAATAAACCGGGTTTGGCTATCGGGGTTTGAGCCGGCCGTTGGGAAGCCGCGATGCCGGATTATTTGGGGGCCGATCAGCGCAAAACCAAAGAGGAGGAGAAGGAGGACAAGCCTATCCGTGGTAAAGAGCCTCACCCAGGCGTAACGCGTAACCCTGGCTCCTTTATAAGGCGGTTGCGTTCACACGACTCTATTTTATAACCGGCTCGGGTCCATAAAGATGCGTGTACGGCAAGCTTGCTTGCTTGGGCTGCTTCACGTGTGGTGGGAAGCCAGTCGGTGATTCGGTTTCTTGGAAAGTGGGTTGAAATAGCCTAAACACGGGTCTGGCGTGTGTTGTGTGAATGCGGCCAAAGAGGCTGGATAATGGAAACACGCGTCTCCATTCATCCAGACACTTTGGCGGGGCTCCTTCGAATCATGCAAGTCGCCCCAAGAGATAAAAACTGGGATTTGCTGGCTAAGCTGAAAAACGAAAGGCATTTATAGAATTAAATCCGTGTTTACTTGTAACTCTCGTCCTGCAGAAGGAACTGTCAACTCCGTTTAAACCTTGTTAGAGTTTGGGTTGGATGGTAGTTCAAAACTGCATCATGGGAGAAACAAAGCTAGACAGAGATTGGGACGTACAGCATAATTTTACTGTACTAAATAAAGGAGAATATTTGTAGCTCAGGGTTGACGCGAGGAATCCTTGCTGCTCTCTGAGCTTGGTTGTTTTCCTGCAGACGTTTCATCACCATACTAGGTAACATCATCAGTGCTAGATAGTAGATAGATAGTAGAGATTGATAGGTGATGGATAGATGATACATGGATAGGTGGATGTAGAGGAAATAAAGGAGAATATTTGTAGCTTGGGGTTGACATGAGGGGTCCTTGGTTTTCTCTGCTTGTTTTCTTGCAGACGTTTCATTATCATACTAAGTAACATCATCAGTGCTAGATGGTAGGTAGGTAGTAGAGATACATAATGGATATGTGGATAGGGAGGTGGGTGTATGGATGGATAGATAGATATAGAGGTAATAAAGGACAATATTGTAACTAAGGGTTGACATAAGGTGTGCTTGGTGCATTCTGAGCTCTTATTTTCTTGCAGATGTTTCATCACCATACTAGGTAACATCATCAGTGCTAGATAGTAGGTAGATAGTAGAGATTGATAGGTGATGGATAGATGATACATGGGTAGGTAGGTAGATGGAGAGAGAGAGAGAGAGGCAATAAAGGAGAATATTCTTAGCTCAGGGTTGAAATGAGGGGTCCTTGGTGCTCTCTGAGCTTGGTTGTTTTCTTGCAGACGTTTCATTACCATACTAAGTAACTGCATCAGTGCTAAATAGTAGATAGTGGAGATAGATAGGTGATGGATAGATGATACATGGATAGGTAGGTAAGTAGATAGATAAGACAGACAGAGAGATATAGAGGCAATAAAGGAGAATATGTGCAGCTCAGGGCAGAAACGGGGGGTCCTTGGTGCTTTTCTGAACTTGCTTGTTTTTTTACAGACGTTTCATTACCATACTAGGTAACATCATCAATGCTAGATAGTAGAGAGATATAGGTGGTGGATAGATGATACATGGATAGGTAGGTAGGTAGATAGATGATAGACAGACAGACAGACATAGAAGCAATAAAGGAGAACATTTGTAGCTCCAGGTTGAAATGAGAGGTCCTTGGTGCTCTCTGAGCTTGCTCATTTTCTTGCAGACATTTCATTACCATAGTAGGTAACATCATCAGCGCTGATGATATTACCTAGTTTGGGCCATGAAACATCTGCAAGGAAACAAGCAAGCTCAGAGAGCACCAAGGACCCCTCATAATTTTATTGTCTTGGCAAAAGTGAGATCTCAAGATGCTTAAATAATGT
Organism: Thamnophis elegans; assembly: GCF_009769535.1. Lineage (NCBI taxonomy): Eukaryota > Metazoa > Chordata > Lepidosauria > Squamata > Natricidae > Thamnophis > Thamnophis elegans. The sequence continues at coordinate 78,125,882 of NC_045547.1, forward strand.
AAAAAACTCTGTTTTGTTTGCCATTAGTAGAGCATATTTATTTATTTTTAAATTTTCCAGTGGAGGTAGCGGGTCAGTCCTCACTAACTGAGTTTAAATGTTCAATGATTTTTGTTGTTGTTGTTCTTTAAGGTTGTATGAGTACTGATGATAAAATGGACTGACTGTAATAATCTGGTTTTCTATTGAGAAACAAAGTAAAACGTCATTTCTTTATTTTTCTAAACTCTCTCTGTAAACTCTCTCTGTTATGTCTCTCAGCTTTGGATGAAGGTGATATCGCCCTGTTGAAAACCTATGTAAGTACTCCATGTAGCATTTCCAGCATTACTTTTAAGAACTGGTCATAATGAAATATTTAGGAAGCATCTGCATTAAACAAATTGATAGAGTTTCTAGAGGAATATTCACATTCATATTTTCTAACACTTTTTTTTTGGTAACTTTAATTGAGAAAATGCTTTATGGCCTTTTAAAGACCCGATTTTAATTTTTAAATATGTTTTGATCCACTTTCTATCTTTAAATGCATAGAGTATTGTCCTCAGCGTATTTTTTATATATATACACACACACACAGAATTGTAGTTAGAAGGGGAAAGAGGAATTAAAAAAGACAGTCTTTTACTAAGAAAAAGTAATTAAATATAGTCCAAAGTTTCTTGCAGTGAGTTTCTGGTTGATACATGTATGATCAGGAACATACATTTGTCAAATATGTTTTCTTTGTTCATTTTCCAACTTCAGAGGTATAGAATATTTTCCTCTGAATTTTCTTTTATACCTACCATAGACACACAGAGATTGTAGTTGGAGTGTAGAAGAGGAATCTCTATATAAATAAAAGCGAAATACCACTCACGCATCATCACGAAATCTCCAGAACCGTAAAGCCTACAAACTGGAAATTTGGCATGTATGTTACTCTTAGCTTCTAGGTGCTTGCTAAGAAAGGATTTTTCAAAATGAGCATGAGATCTTTAGTGTTTCTTATACAGTAATGAACATGCTCTGAAGCTAAGGAGTTCTACTCCCTCTTCCCACCTGAAAAGAACTCTGTTCCAACTGCCAGTTACCTCACATTCCGTTACCTCAGTTCAAACTGGCAGACGTTCCACTCCTTCACTCAGGAGAGGTCTGAGGCTCCTTACAATACTAAATGTTGGTACCTCAACAAAAATGTCTATGCCTTCCATCTACGGAACTGCTTCCGGACTCAAAGTGGCGGGAGCGATATTCTGTTATCTGTTTCAATCACCGACCACCACTGAGCCAACGGATTGAACCGGATTTTTTCCTGCATTGCCTGATCACATAATTTCGTTGCAAAGCACAGGTATCCAGCTAGTAAAAAAGAGACAGTTAAATATAGATGGTCTTTTACCAAATTAAACATAGTTCAAAGATTCTTGCAGTGAGTTTCTGGATGTATGTTCAAAAACATAGACATAACATCCTGTTTAATCCATGAAATCTAAATTCTTTCCTGATAAATCTGGGATTTACTTTTTTGTCATTTTGCCTAGCAGATCGTAACTACCATAAAACACTGTTTTTCTTTAGAAATGATTCAATTAATTTTAATACCTAAGTCCTGTTTGGGTGCCATAAAAAGGGGTAGAACTCACTATGTCTGCAATTTTTATTTCTTTCTTTATTTATGAAATTGATTTGCTACCCATATCGTTTTGAAGCGACTCTGGGTGGCTTCCAGCAGGTTTAATGAAGGATGTGTGCAGCAAGGTTGTCTATATGTTTTAGTTTTCTCATGAGCTTTGATCTTTTTGATAATCATCATCGTTTAACAACCCCATAATTCCCTGCAGAGTGGAATCTGGGCAACTGAATGGAGCTAGCAGAGTGTTTTAATGGCCGGATGCCCTTCCTGTTGCCAGTGAGGAGTTTTGTTCAACGGATACTTTCTCATTGGGCCCAGAGAGAGAACTATCTGCCTCTGCTAAGGATTGAACTCACAGCCTCCTGATTGCGAGACGAGAGTTCCACCTCTAGGCCACGGCACCACTCCTTTGATCTTTTTCAGAATGCCTGCTGGAAAATATTACGAAATCATATTCTACTGAATATAGGTCTTAATAAGCATTAAATAAACGTTGGATGGAATCTCAGCTTTATTCCTTAATATTTAGTGTCGAAGCTGGGAAAAAGAACCATTTGCAATTGACCGGGGTTAGACGGTGATCGACTTAGTAAAGATAGTCTTAAATCGCAGGAATTTGGATAGATTGTAGAAGGTGGTGGTAACACAAATGTCTGTGGAGATTTTTTAAATCATTCTAGGTCATGGTTGTCCCAAAGGTGTTTTTTTTCCAGTAGCAACTGTTCTAATTTTTTCTTTGAAGACATTTCTCTTCTCATCCAAGAAGCTTCTTCAGCTCTGACTGGATGGTGAGGAATGGAAGGATTTAGACTCCTTGCAGACAATTGGTCATTTGCATCCTTTTAGAGGGTCCTTGAGGACACTTGGAGGTTTGTCTGTGTCTTCAGGGTCGCCTCAACGACTCTCCAAAAGGATGCAAATGACCAGCTGCCTGCAGGTATACATCCTTCCATTCCCAGCCATCTCAGTCAGAGCTGAAGAAGCTTCTTGGATGAGAAGCGAAAAGTCTTCGAAGAAAAAAAAAAGGAACAGTTGCCACCTTTGTGACAGAAATATTCCTCATTTCCCTCAAACTCCGTAAATCTTTTTCAAATTCAGGGCCAGAGCACCTACTCGAGGCAAATCAAACAAGTGGAAGATGATATTCAACAGTTGCTTAAGAAAATTAACGAACTCACAGGTACTTTTTTTTTTAAAAAAATATTTCTTTTATAGTGCTTTTAGGAGCAGTAATCTATCGGATGCTGGCCTGGACAGTCAGTCCCAAGTGCTGAATTTTCTAAGGGTTATTCTGTCATTTGTGTCAGAAAAACTCACAAGGGGGAAGGAAGGTTAAAGAAGAAAAACTAAAAACAAATGAAAGTATTTCTTCAACTGCCCAGTTCCGAGAACCCACAAATCCCACCCGTGGCTGGCCCTGCCCACCCCTCCCCTCCCAGGAGTCTCCACGCGGCCCGTTTGGGATGCCAGGTACCATATTTTTCAGAGTATAAGGCGCACCGGACTATAAGACGCACCAAGATTTTGAAGAGGCAAATAATAATAATTTAAAAAAAAACGTTTTTGCACCCTGCAGACCTCCCAAGTCACAGACCTTCTCTGGCGTGGAGAGCTGCCAGGCCGATATCTGCAAAACTTGGCAAGGAGTCTTAGTCACGAATCAATGAAGCGAACGAATTGTCTCCTGCAAACTCCACTCCCCTTTCGCTCCTCTTTTATTTCCTCTGGGAGGGGCCATTCATCCTCCACTTGTGGCCTTATTCCCAAGTTAATCCCTGCTCTTTAGCTGTTCCCTTTGTGTCTGGCCACTCTGCGCATGCGCACACTGGGAATAGGCTCCAGCTGTTCTTCTGCCTCACTGATGTCTGACTCCGAAGGCAGCTGATAACTGCCATACGGCCCTGGCCCCCTCTCTGCCTCCGACACAGAGCCCTCATTAGAGCCTTCCCCAGACTCCAGGACTGGCCCGTGTTCCTCCCCAACCTCCTCACTGTCCGAGTCTGCTGTCAGCTCCTCTGGCGGGCCGCAACAGCAGGCACCTACCTCTGCCCTCATCCAAATGACGAAAGCAGCATCATGCCATAAGCTCCGCCCCTTTGGGAATGTGTGAGTGACATCGCCAGAGTTGCATAAAAGGGGTGGAGCCTATATGCTGCTTTTTTTTTTTTTTAGATTGGCCCTTTCCACCCATCCTTCTCCCCACCATCGCTTTTGACCAAGGCTCTCCAAATTTGCCCATTTTAAGGCTTGAGGAATTCTGGGGTTTGAAGTCCCCAAGTCTTTTAATGTGGGCAAGTTTGAAGACACCCCCCCCCTCTTCTTTTGACCCTACTCTAGCCCTGACTTTAAAAGAAGATTTATTTCTGTCCCGTTTGAGCTGACTTACAAGTTGTAAATTTGTTGCAGTAAGCTAATGCTTGAATATATATTGTGTTGGTTTATATGGCAAAATGGCTCCTTGTGTCTTTTGTTTTTTCCCCCTGTAGGCATTAAAGAATCAGATACTGGCCTGGCACCACCTGCCCTGTGGGATTTAGCTGCTGATAAACAAACTCTTCAAAGCGAGCAGCCGCTACAGGTGGCCAGGTATATCATAAGCTCATAATAAATAACAAATTTTTTATTCAGTCGCTGATTTAGCCAAGCTCTTATCAAAAGGAAGAGCGTTCAATCCTTTGTGTATAACCTTTACTTCTTGTTGAAGAGTGAAATTATCTTAAGTCATCATCTCCTTTTAATGACCCCCCCCATAATCCCTTGCGGGTGGAGTCTGGGCAACTGAATGGAGCTGAGTGTTTATTGGCCGGATGCCCTTCCTGTCACCGAATGCGGAGTTTTGTTCAGCAGATATATTCTCTTAGTCTCAGCTTTGCTCAGAACAGCTTATTGTCAAGACTGACTCGTATTTTCACCTACGTTTTTGCTTCGCTCGCAGTTTAACAATAACGTGTGTGTGTGTGTGTAATGGGAGGGTGGGAGAATGGTATCCAAGCATCTGTCGGCTTCCATGAGACATTGCCAGCATCTCAAGGACACACCGAGTAGATGTCCCAGCGTGGCTGGCTGTTTCGCATAACAAAATGAACAGAAGTGATTGGTGGACTTAATGGACTGTGAGTGGCCCATAGAGAAAACGGGGGATTAACTATGCTTGCTTTTGCACAGGAAACACAGAGCTGGTTTTGCTTCTTCTGTGCCAGTGTGGTTTATTCAGTAAAGTTTTATACTCTTGGTAAAAAATAATGTTCCAGGAGTTTCTTTTTCTGGATTCGCCAACTGGACAGTAGACACTTACCTCCTGTGACGATAGCTTTAATACTGTCAAACATGTACTTATCCCCAGGTCCTTAGAAAGGACTTGATAAGTGCTCAAAAATGCCGAATCCAGTCTGAACACCTGGCTGACCATTGCAACGAACCATTTGAAGAAGAATAAAAACCGGCTGTGAATGATACTTGGCTGAATGCTGGCAGGTTGAATTGTATTTGTTTTACCAACTCCTTTTCTCTCTGGATTAGGTGTACAAAGATAATCAACGCGGATTCGGAGGACCCCAAGTACATTATCAATGTTAAACAATTTGCCAAGTTTGTGGTGGATCTCAGTGACCAAGTGGCCCCCACCGACATTGAAGAAGGAATGAGAGTTGGGTGAGTTGGCTTTACTCTCCCTGGGATTGAACCAGTTACCGTCTCCCTCTGTTTTCTTATGCTCATTGGGGTGCAAAATGCAACCCAGCTCTATAATTATTGAAACATCTAGCTGGAACTGGCAGTCATTTCTATAAGCATCGTATAGATCCGAGATGGCAAACCTATGGCACGCATTTCTCCGGGCATGCGAGCCATTGCCCATTGCTGTTCCAGGTTCCGGTGTGCTGGTCAGCTGGTCTTCATATGCGCGAGAGTGCCGGAAACTGGAAGAGCAGCTGCCCAGTGCGCATGCGTGCGCCAGGAAGATGATCTTCCGGTTTCTGACACACGCATGGGCTCCGGCCAATTGGTCTTTTTGTTGGGGGTGTTACTGGGAACCCGGATAGACGTTTTGCCATTCAGTTAGTTATGTTCTGTTATATGTCAATATTCTGCATGCCGTCATTTTCTTAACATGCCAGAGGGATGTTTTGAGCTTTAAAAAAGACATATTCAAAACAAGCGGTTTTTCCCCATTTCTTTATGCAGCGTGGACAGAAACAAATATCAGATCCACATCCCCCTACCTCCAAAGATCGACCCGACGGTGACTATGATGCAGGTGAAGACACCTCTTGATTCTTCTTGGTTTTTCCACAACTTTTCCCATCGGTGGTTTTTCACCCGGAAGAATCTGCAAGATTTCCGACTGCCTAACGGACCTCTGTTTTCTCACGCAGGTGGAGGAAAAACCGGATGTCACGTACAGCGACGTGGGAGGATGCAAAGAGCAGATTGAGAAGCTGAGAGAGGTGGTGGAGACCCCCTTGCTTCACGTGAGGATGAAACCTTTTCCTTCTATTTTAAATTGGACTACGCAATAAATTCGGCTTCGGCCAGCCGAAAGGCGTAAATTGTGGGTGCTCCTTCTGCATCTTGTTTATTGGGCATCTTTAGAAGGCCCAGTGGCTTGTTCCTATCCAGTGGTGGTATTCAGGCGGTTTGGACCGGTTCAAGTGAACCAGTAGTGGCGACCTGTGGGTGAACCCACCCTGGGCCTGCCCCGGCTCTGTGCCATCCTATTTAACTACATTTTTTCTAAGCTGCGCGCATGTGTGCAAGCCCTGCGTGCAAGCAAATCACATGCACGGAAGGCCGCGCACATGGGCAGAAAGTGTGCGAGCAAAATACCATGCACATACACTCACATTTTTGGTGCGCAGTGAACCGGCGGTAAAATTGTGTGAAACCTACCTCTGTCCCTCTCCTAAACAAAACAGGTTTAGATGCCAAGGTTGGTGGCTGGCTTCTAATGTTGGTTTGCAAGGAGAACGAAGCCAAAAGCCACTGCCAACCATCTTTATTTCTAGGCATTTTTTAATTGAGTTATAAAGTAATGTAAAATACAAAGTACAAAGTAAATAGGAAAGCAGTGGGGAGGGAAAAGGGAAAGAGAGGTGAGGAAAGAGAAGGGGGGGGGGAAGTAGCATTGACTTCCGACTTGTTAAAGAAATCACTCCCGTTGTTAAGCAAATCAGACTTCCCCCATTAAATTTGCTTGTCGGAAGATTACAAATTGTGATCACATGACCCCCCCCCCCAGGACAGTGCAACCATCATAAATACGTGCCAGTTGCCAAGCACCCAAATTTTGATTATGTGACCATGGGGGGAGGGGGGATCCTGCAACGGTCAGAAGTGTGAACAGTGGTCATAAGTCATTTTTTTCCCATGCCATTGTAACTTTGAACAGTCACTAAACCCGTGTTTCTCAACCTTGGCGACTTTAAGTCCTGTGGACTTCAACTCCCAGAATCCCCCAGCCAGCATAGCTAGCATAGCTGGCTGGGGGATTCTGGGAGTTGAAGTCCACAGGACTTAAAGTCGCCAAGGTTGAGAAACACTGCACTAAATGAATGGTTGTGAGTTAAGGATTACCTGTAGGTAAGACTTTTGCCAACTCTGTTATTCCATCTCTTTAAAAACGGAAAAGGTTTGTGACCCTTCATTGATAGCATTTCAGTTAATAACCTTACGGCAGTTTTTGGCTCTTTCTGGCAAGCTCTCTGCTCCGGTGTATTGGGTGGTAGAAGTCGATGATGGAATCGTGACCATTCTAGAGATTTTAATCTCGATTCTTTGGGTTTTTTCTCTCTCTCTCTTTTTCTCTTTTCTCCCCCTATGATTACAGCCCGAACGATTTGTCAATCTTGGGATTGAACCTCCCAAAGGCGTCCTTCTCTTTGGCCCACCTGGGACAGGCAAAACTCTCTGTGCTCGAGCTGTCGCTAACAGGACGGATGCTTGCTTCATCCGAGTGATTGGGTCTGAGCTGGTGCAGAAATACGTGGGAGAGGTAATGGAGAACACCAAAGGAATACCTTGCAAGCTGGATTCTGTTGTATTTAATGCTTGGCTATGTTCTGGCCTTGGGTTCACCAAATCACGAAGCAGACTCCTTGTCCCGACAAAATGCCCTTTTTATTAAGCAAATGTGAATTCCTCTCATTAACATCCAGCAAGTCCCGGCAGTCTTTCAAGGGTAAATTTATAACCACAGACCTTATCAGGCTTGGAGAGCTGCCAGGCCGATATCTTCCAAACGCCACGCTGTACCAGAAAATACTTAGCAAGGAATCTCGGAGAGTCGCGAACAAATCTTCACACTAATTAAGCAAACTAATTGTCTCCTGCAAACTCCACCCCCCTTTTGCTCCTCTTAATTCCCTATGGGAGGGGCCATTCACCATCCATCTGTGCCTTTGCTCCCGAGTCGGCCCTTGTTCCTTAGCTGTTCCCATCTCCTGGCAGCTCTGCGCATGCGCACATTGGGAAGAGGCTCTAGCTGTTCTTCTGCTCCACTGATCTCTGAATCCGAAGGCAGCTGATAACTGTTGGATGGCCCTGGCCCCCTCTCTGCCTCCGACACGGAGCTCTCATCAGAGCCTTCCCCGGACTCCAGGACTGGCCCATGTTCCTCCCCAACCTCCTCACTGCCTGAGTATGCCACCAGTTCTGCTGGCAGGCCACAACGGGCTACACTCTCAATCAGCGTTTCTCAAACCTTGCCTTTTTGGTGGACTTCAACTCCCAGAAATCCCATGCTGTCTGGAGGAATTCTGGGAGTTGAATTCCACCCATCTTCAAGCAACTAAGATTGAGAACTACTGCTCGAGATCATCTACATCTTTCTGTTTTCTCACTGGTGCAGAATGTTACAGGTTCCCTATTTATAGAATGTGATTTTGTTTCGATGGATTTTCCCTCCCCCTTGTCTGCTCTGTTGTATGACTGAATGAGGAATGCTGGAATATCATGACAATGTACACATGTACTCAAAACCGTATTTATTAAGAAAAGTGTACATGAAAATTCCAACCTGTGGGATGCCTTGCCTTCAGAAGTCGTGGGTGCTCCATCACTGGAGGTGTTTAAGAAAAGTCTGCGGATAGCTATTTGTCTGGAATGGTATGGGGTTTCCTGCTTGAATAGGGCGTTGGAGTAGAAGACCTCCAAGGTCCCTTCCAACTCCGATGATTGTGATCTTCATGTTGGATGTGGGGATTCTGCAACAAATGGAACTTTATGTTTGGAAATGATCTCAAGCAATTCCATTGGTTCAAGTAAAATAATGTGGGATCCATTTTTTGAAATTGTAATTGGCATAAAAGATCAGGCCACAGACGAATATGTATGTCTGTATGTATGTATGTGTGTGTGTGTGTGTGTGTGTGAGATTTTTTGTACAACCCCCGGTATGCCCAAATATGGGAGGAAGGTCACTGCTTCCATTCTCTGTCCTTCGGCTCGTCACAAGAGACCATCCAGGCAGAAACCCAATATTTTTACTGTTGCCTTTTTGTTACATTTTGTTGTATTTGTGCTAACAAAAAGGCAACAGTAAAAATATTGGGTTTCTGCCTGGTCTCTTGTGACGAGCCAAAGGACAGAGAATGGAAGTAGTGCTCTTTCTCCCATATTTGGGCATACCGGGGGTTGTAAAAATAAAAAATCTAATAGATACCTTTCACCCTGGCTTTGCTGATAACGGATAAGAGCCTGTGGTCTAATGGCTAAGATGTCTGCCTAGTATGTAATATAGCCCAGGTTCAAATCCCAGTAAGGGTATGGCTAGCTGATGAGAGCTAAATAGCTTGAAATAGAGAGCTAAATAGCTTGAAAGGTGAATATATATTCACCTTTTCCTCCTTTCTGGTTATATAGGGTGCTCGAATGGTTCGGGAGCTGTTTGAAATGGCAAGGACTAAAAAAGCGTGCCTCATCTTCTTCGATGAAATTGATGCTATTGGAGGTTGGTGTTGACATATATTTCTTCATACAACATTTTCTGGGGGGATGACTAGGCTGAGCCCAAGAGAGGAGTTGGAGGCATCCTAAGTCATGAGTCCCTCCACACCCATAAGAGATCTCAGTCCAATGCCTCTCTTATCTCCTGCTCTTCTTCCCTTAACAGTCGCTTGGCCACATTCTTGCAGAGAACGCAAGCTTGCAATAAATCTTCATGCTGATTTGAATTTCTTGAATCTCCTGGACACATTGACTGTGATTCTTCTTTGTTTTTAATGATGTAAATAAAACTCTGCTTCTGTCTACAGAGATTATCAGTCATCCAGGTCATGGTTGTCCCAAAGGTGCTTTTTAAAGAGGCAACTGGACTTTTCTGGGGGGTTTTTTGGAGACATTTTGCTTCTCATCCAAGAAGCTTCTTCAGCTCTGACTGAATGGTGGGGAATGGAAGGATTTATATGCCTTGCAGCTGGTCATTTGCATTTTTGGAGAGTTGTTGATGCGATCCTGAGGACACAGATAAACCTCCAAGTGGCTTCAATGACTCTAAAAAGAATGCAAATGACCAGACTATAAATCCTTCCATTCCCCACCATCCAGTCAGATGAGAAGTGAAACGTCTTCAAAGAAAAACCGGAAAGTCCAGTTGCCTCTTAAAAAAGCATCTTCGGGAAAACTGTTGCTTCCTTTCCCCTTCTCTTTCTCTGAATAGCTAGCCCTTGGTCTGATTTTAAAAATATCCTCTCCCCCAGATCCAGGCACCATTCACCTGCTTCGCTCCAGCACCAGTCTCAGATGGTCATCGGTTGTCCCAGCTTTGTGGCAGCCATCTGTAGCTTTGGCTGCCTCTTCTGGTGGTTGAGAGGGAAAGTGAACCAGGGGGTTCCAGGAGAGCTGCGACTCTCCTTGACCAAAAGAGGGGCAGGATGCCCCTCTTTGCTTCACCACCCCTACAGGGTGGCTTTGGCCCCTCATGGAGCCCACAAACAAGAAAATTCAGCACAGGGAACGGAGCCCTGTTCTCCTGTGTCTGAAAGGTGCCGCAACATCTACCGGAAGTTGCTCTGATTTGCTCTTAATTCATCTGTAAAATAACCAGCACCAGCAATCGGTGTCGACAGTGTGGGATCAAAATCTTGCCTGGATTTTAGTTAACCTCTTCAGTCAGGATATCGTTCTAAAGTGCTTGTTTTTAATTTTTAGGTGCTCGCTTCGATGATGGGGCCGGAGGAGACAATGAAGTCCAGCGCACAATGCTGGAATTGATCAACCAACTGGATGGCTTTGATCCGAGAGGGAATATCAAAGTGTTGATGGCAACCAACAGGCCGGATACCCTCGATCCAGCATTGATGAGGCCTGGAAGATTAGATAGGAAGATTGAATTTAGCTTACCGGATTTGGAGGTTTAGAATGCTTTTATTCTTAAATAATAATGACGTTGATGACAATGATGAAGAATAGTATACCAATACAGGTAGTCCTCAACTAACGACCCCATTGAGTCCAAAATTGATGTTGCTAAGAGATGTTTGTTGAGTTTTGCTCCATTTGACGAGTTCTTGCCACCTTTGTTACATGTGAACAACCTGTCAGGCATCCGAATGTAAATCTCCTGTCCATGGTGGCGGGGGGGGGGGGGGCGTAGCAGTCATAAGTGTGAAAAACAGTCATGTCACTTTATTTCGTAACTTTGAATGGTCACTAAATGAACTGTTGGAAGTCGAGCACTACCTGTATATTTATTAGAACGGAGTGACTGGGTGAAAAAAGACTTTTCATATTAACATCTCTGAGCTGTGTACCTCGTAAAAAGAGCAAACTTAGCATTTTTTTTGCGCATTCAAAGGACAAATTTCCTCAGATTAATGGTGGACATTCTATGTTAGGTGTGAATAGTTTGAGCTTGTCTTTCTCTCTCCCTCCGTCTTAAGAATCTTGCACAAGTCTGAGGTAATAAGAGTAGAACCTGTCATTGGTTGTTTATTGATATCCGCCTTTATTATTACAGGTAGTCCTCGATTTACGACTGCAATTCAGCCCAAAAATTATATTGCTAAGAAAGACATTTGTTATGTACATTTTGCCCCATTTTATGACTTTTCTTACCAATGTTGTTAAGTGAATCACAGCAGTTGTTAAGTTAGTAAGCCGGTTGTTAAGTGAATCCGGCTTCCCCTTGATGTTGCTTGTCAGAAGGCCGCAAAAGTGGATCACGTCACCCCAGGACACCGCAAATGTCATAAATATGAACCAGTTGCCAATCCTCCAAATTTCGATCCCGTGACCATGGGGATGCTGCAACGGTCATAAGTGTGAAAAAACTACTTTTTTCAGTGCCGTTGTAACAACACTCACTAAGTGAACTGCCGTAAGTCGAGGACTACCTTTATTCCAAATAATTCAAGGTGGTGAACATCTCCAATACATCCCCGTGCTCTTATTTTCTCCACAATAACTCTTGAGGTAGGTTGGGCTGAGACAGAGCGATGGGCCCAATGTCACCCAGTTGGCTTCATGGCCGAGGCAGGACTTGAACTCACAGCCTCCCACTTTCTAGCCTGGTGCTTTGACCCAACTGGTTCTCACATAGTTGTTCCACCTACCCCCACACTCATTCGCCCCTACCCACATCTGATCTGTTTTCCATTCTTCACTTGCACACAATCATCAGTTTTGTCATTTAACAACCCCATAATCCCTTGGGCAACTGAATGGAGCTAGCAGAGTGTTTACTGGCCGGATGCCTTTCGTGTCACCAATACGGAGTTTTGCTCAGCAGATATATTCTCTTAGTCTCATCTTTGCTCAGAACAGCTTACTGTCAAGACTTGACTCGTATTTTCAGATATAGTCTCATTGTGCCCAGAAAGAGAAACATCTGCCTGTACCTAGGATCGAACTCACAGCCTCCCGATTGTGAGGAGAGAGCTCCCCCTCTAGGCCACCGCACTACTCATCCTCAGTTGCACACAACGGCATGCTCAAAACCCCTCTGTCTTGCTTTTCTTGGGAAGAGCAGGGCAAGTCGTCTTGATCTGAGCCAGGAGAACCTGCCTTGAAGGGAGCTCAACATTTGCTAAACCCCTTTGAGTTCATGTATGCTTCTCATAACCAAATCCTGGTTCTTTTCTTTCTTTTTCTTTTTTTCTTTAGGGAAGAACTCATATATTCAAAATCCATGCCCGTTCCATGAGCGTTGAAAGAGACATAAGGTTCGAATTGCTGGCTCGGCTGTGTCCCAATAGCACCGGTAAGTTAAACGTTAGCAATAGCACTCAAGACTTATATACCGCTTCATTGTGCTTTACAGCAGGGATCCCCAATTCCCACTCAGTGGAATGGCACCAGTCCATGACATGCCAGCAACAGGGCTGCCCGTGGGATGCACGGAGCCCCGCCTCCCCCCAGAAAAACCCGTCTCCACAGAACAGGTCCCCCAAATGTTTGGGGGGGGGGCACTGCTTTACAGCCCTCTCTAAACGGTTTACAGAGTCAGCTGAGTCAATCTTCAACCGATCAGGATCAAACTCCTGACAGTGGGCAGTTTGCCTGCAATACTGCATGCTAACCACTACGCCACCATGGCTGTTTTCCTACCATTATAGTTTTTGTCTCACATGCTTTGTTATTAAGCTTCAATGGGATTGTTTTTAAATCCCATTTTTTTTATTCCCTCCCCAGGTGCCGAAATCCGCAGTGTCTGTACAGAGGCGGGTATGTTCGCTATCCGAGCGAGGCGAAAAATTGCCACCGAGAAGGACTTCCTGGATGCGGTGAACAAAGTCATCAAGTCCTATGCCAAATTCAGCGCGACCCCGCGATACATGACCTATAACTAAGCTTGGATCTTTCAGATGAGCCTCAAGACGACAAGTTTGTTTCTGCGGAGTATTGCGTTGTAGCTGGACCTAGTAGAAGCTTTTTTAAAAAAATGACATTCCAACTTACGTGGTTGTCTTTATTAGTGTAAACATTTAGCTTTATTGTGATATTCAATAAAGAGATTCAACTCCCAGCTTTTAATGCTGCTTGTTTAATTTACTTTCTAAATTGCGCCACAATGGTGCAGTAGCTACAGTGCAGTATTGCAGGCTACTTCTGCTGACTGCTTGCAATTTGGCAGTTCAAATCTCACCAGGCTCAAGGTTGACTCAGCCTTCCATCCTTCCAAGGTGGGTAAAATGAGGAGCCAAATTGTTGGGGGCAATAGGCTCACTCTGTAAACCACTGTAAGATGGCACAGTGGCTAGAATGCAGTATTGCAGGCAAACACTGCCCACAGTCAGGAGTTCGATTCTGACTAGCTTAAGGTTGACTTAGTCTTCTATCTTTCCAAGGTCAATAAAATGAGGAACCAGATTGCTGGGAGCAATATGCTGACTCTATAAACTACCCAGAGAGGGCTGTAAAGCACTGTGCAGTGGTATACAAGTGTAAATGCTATTGCTATTGAGCCACAGTGACTCAGTGGTTAGAGTGCAAGTACTGCAGGCTACTTCTGCTGGCTGCCATCTGCCTGCAATTTGCCAGTTCAAATCTCATCAGGTTCAAGATTAACTCAGCCTTCCATCTTTCCGAGGTTGGTAAAATGAGGAGCCAGATTGTTGTGGGCAAGAGGCTGACTGTGTAAACAGCTTAGAGAGGGCTGTAAAGCATATAAGTCTGAAGTGCTATTGCTACATTTGTTAAATCAAATGTAAATCTCTAGGTTTAGATTAAGCTTTAGGCCAGGAACACTTTTGAGAAGAGTACAATGGTGCCTTAGCCTACAGCTTTCGGCACACAAATAATGGTACCTGAGATGGTTCTTCTAGCTGGTTTGAAGACTAGAGCATTTAATGCTGGAGCAGTGAAATTAATTTTTAACAAAAGAAGAAAGTGAGACTGAGAAGTGAAGAATTGGAATAAGGCGGCACTGTATCCTGGTTGGTGGCTTTATTATAAGTCCGGGTTAGCCAATCTTGGCAACTTTTAAAGACTTGTGGACTTCCAACTCCCAGAATTCCATGCTAGCTAGGGAATTGTAGGAGTTGAAGTCAAGTCTTAAATGTTGCCAAGGTTGGACACCGCCTGTTGGAAACAATGAATGTGTCAGGTTTCCGAAAGATGCCCCAATTGATTCATGAGCCTCGAACCAAATTTCAAAAGAAAACCAGTCATTTTGGCAATACCTATTGCAGTCAGATCTAAGCCTCATTTGAATTACAGCTGAACTTTACCTGTTCCTTCCCTCCCCCCATTCTGTGTCATAAATCACATTCTCCAATGAGGTGCACCCCTCCCAAGCCTGCTGTAGTAATCTGAGATCTGACTAGCGAAAGATATGCATGGAATGCGCTCTCCTCCATTTTCTCACCATGGGTTGACAGGCTGAAGCAGTGAAGGCCCAACATACTATACATTTGTTACCATACCAATGAATGAATTGGCAGAGGGAAATGTCAAGATTTACCTTCTTTTTTATTGAGAGGTTTTAACTTTGGACTCGTTATGTGAAAGAAACTTCTGGTTATAAAATGCAACAGGTCCTTCGCCAGAACGGGCGGTCGATAGAATATATTGTCCTCAGTGCAGTCACTCCCACAAAAATGTCAAGCTCTTGCAAAAAACTCCCCGAATGATTAACCTGTATATTCACAGAGTATTTCTATGTTCACTCTAGCAATTCGCATAAGCGGCAAAAGGGCCACAGAGGAGTCCCACATCCTTTTGTACAACATCGCTAAGCAGCAACTACGAAAGTGTGGGGGTGGCCTGAATAACTTTCATTTCTAGAAACTTCTATTCAGTTGGCAAGGTAAAGATTCCCTCCCGTCTCTAGGGGGGCGGTGCTCAACTCCGTTTCAAAGCCGAAGAGCCAGCGCTGTCCAAAGACGTCTCCATGGTCATGTGGCCGGCATGACTCAACGCCCGAAGGCGCACGGAACGCTGCTACCTTCCCACCAAAGGGGGGTTCCTATTTTTCTACTTGCATTTTTTACATGCTTTCGAACTGCTAGGTTGGCAGAAAGTGGGACAAGGAACGGGAGCTCGCTCCGTTATGCGGCGCTAGGTATTCGAACCGCCAACCTTTCTGATCGACCCGCTCAACATCTTAGCTAGTGAGCCACCACATCTCTCTAATCAGTTTGCAAACTGATGCTAAATGAAACAGTTTTTGATGGAAGAGTCTTTCGGCTATCAATATTTCAGGCTTGCTTCAAAACAATAGATAATAAACACACGCTTGTAAACAGCCTGCGATAGATACACCAAAATCCCCTGGTTTAAACGTACCGAGGAAGAAAACCTGTTTATCTAATAATAATATTATTATTCTAAAACAGGAGAGTAACAGTTTGGCAACGTTATCAGGAAGGCAGAAACTATTTGGAGAGGGGAGGAGGGGAACCTCCCTGGATGCTTAAGGCTTATTAAGTATGGTTGAAGAAATCGAATTATCTGCTCAATTCCTCCATTCGAAGTCTTTTATTTTCGGCTGCTTCGTGGCGCCAATGTCCCAACCCTGTTTTTTCCAACCTGAGAGCACTTTTGAAATAAAACTTACATAGGGCTTCCAGCTGCATTCTAGTCAACAAAAGAGATTTTTAGGGAACCAACCGCTGGACATCATCTTTTTAACAACCTCATAATCCCTTGCGGGGTGGAGTCTTGAGCAGCTGAATGGAGCTAGCAAAGTGTTTACTGGCCGGATGCCGTACCTGTTGCAAGTGCGGAGTTTTGTTCAGCAGGTACAGTCTTCATTGTGCCTCCACCGAGGTTCGAACTCACAGCCTCCTGATTGTGAGGTGAGAGCGCCACCTCCAGGCTACCGCACCACTCCAACCAACTGCTGGACATAATGGGACATAAATTGCGATGCTTGTTCACCGATTCCCACACTGCGTCGAGAGTTGACTCGAGAAACCAACTTCCTCGGGAGTCAAGTGATGTGGGATTTTTAGAAGAGTCTTTTTTTTTGTGTGACTTCATTCAAGATGTGTCAGTGCGCAGAAAATACATCCAATGGGATCCTCTTAACGCCATTTCTTCCATTTTTTGTTCTTTCCAGACGACTCGTAGCTTGCTGCAGTAACTATGCCTAGTTAGCTTTAGGTGTAAAAAGTAGATTTTGGGTACTAAGTTTTTTCTCTCTCTCTTGCCTAACTAGTTGCACTATTTATAGTCTTGTTCATTCCCAGCTAATTTTAAATACGCCTTGCTTAAGGTTAAGCATTGGGTCAGTACAAGGAGCCTCCTTTATGTGAAAACGATCTATTACTCTTGATTCATAATCATTTATAAAACGGAGCTAAAGTCCTCATGGTTGCAAAAAAAATGTTTATCCTTAGTAGTTCATCGAACGAAAACCCACTGATTTCTAGATCGGAAAATCCGGAAACACAGCTTGCATTTTCAAGAGCAGCACTATCATACACACACCACCACAATTGCACCCACCCATCCACCCAGTTCCGCCTTCCACACCCATCTCAATTCTTGCACGGAAACGCGCTGTTAAAATAGCAGCGCGTTCATATTTTCTGGCCCGTCCCTCGAAAGAAAACGGGCCAAAACAAGACAAATCTTCCCGTGCTCTACAAATATTCGCGTTGATCCCACATGCACCCCCCCCGACAGCTTGTGGATTTCCGTGAAAAGGTAACAACATTAGAAAAGGATTAAGGCTTCGGAGGTCTTCAGGCCGCAGGGCTGGCAGGGAAATGCGGGCTGTTGGGGGTGTGGGTGCAAACACACACACCTTACCCGTAGCTAGTGGCTAGTCTTCGGCTCCGTCATCTGTGCAAATTGTCTACGGGAGCCCTTTGGAAATAGATCCAACTGGTTCAGGGGTGGAGGAGTGAGTTAAAGATAGGTGGAAGAGAAGCCCCTCAGCTGGCTGGTGAGGACAGCATCGTGAATGCTCGGAAAGAACAACTCTCGTAAGGATGCTTTCTCAAAAAAATGCAGCTTAGCAAGATTGTCCAAAACAGAACCTGGTGAGAATAAAACAATACATATATATTGTGAAATATATACACATATATATATTACAGGCATGTATATGATATCAAGAGTCAGGTATCCATTTAAAAGCCCCTTATACAAGTAGTCCTTGATTTATGACCACAATTGAACCCTGGATTTTGGTTGCCAGGTGAGACATTTGTTAAATGAGTTTCGCCTCATTTTACAACCTCTTGTGCCAAAGTTGTTCAGGGAACCACTGCAGTTGTTACAGTTAGTGTTGTGGCCCAGCAGGAGCCGTTGGAGCTGCCACCAGACTCCGACAGCGAGGGGCCCTATGAGTCGGCTCTGGAGTATGTGGAGGACCCTGGACAAGGTTTCGACTCCGAGCAGGGCTCAGAGAGACTGGTTGGCCACCAGGAGGCGCCTGAGCCTTGGACCAGTGGGGAGGAGCCAAGGGAGTGTGATCCGGATGTCAGCAGTTAGGAGGAGCCAAGGGAGTTGTTCCTAGATGCCCGGCACCGGAGAGCTAATAGGCGTAAGGAACAATTACGCAATTACAGGAGGTAATTGCACTCAGCTGGTGGTCATTAGGCTCCTCTCCAGACTATAAAAGGACTGCTTGTGCACACGCCCCTTTTGCAGAAGTCAAGGCAGGAACGAATGGGGGAGAATATTATCGTGAGCTTGGCAGGCTGGATTGCTGCCACGGCTTATCTGTGCTGGATTGCTGCCCAAGCTTGTCTGTGCCGGTTTGCTGCCAAGGACCTGTCTGTCTGTTCATTAAATGCCGTAACTTATCTTTGGCTCGGAGTGTATGTTGGTGTGTTACGAGGGGGGTTAGAACAAGTTAGTAACACAATTGTTAAGTGCATCTGGCTACCTCATTGACTTGGCTGGTCAGAAGGTCACAGAAGGGGATCACATGACCTGGGACCAGTGGTGAAATTCATTTTTTTTTACTACCGGTTCTGTGGGCGTGGCTTGTTGGGCCTGGCAGGGGAAGGATACTGCAAAATCTCCATTCCCGCCCCACTCTGGGGCCAGCCAGAGGTGGCATTTGCCGATCCTCCGAACTACACAAAATTTCCACTACAAGTTCTCCGAACTACTCGAAATTAAATGTGAAAAAGAGAACTCACTTTTTTTCCCCACTGTTGTAACTTTGAATGGTCACTAAACAAACAGTTATAAGTCAAGGACTACCTGTACGAAGAATGCACACATATAATTCCAGTTCTTCAAGGAATCGCTAATCCTACTTGGTGTGATGTAGGACTTCAGTTGGATTAAACAACGTGGAAGACTTCTACCCATCATATTGACTAGGTAGAAATTCAAGGGTAGTAATTTTGGAACGCATGAAGTTGAGGAAGACTAGACAAAACGTTAATGTCCTAATGACTGCGGTAAAATTTAACCCACACTTCTCCGACTTACCGTTGCAGGCAGTTATATAAACGGAAACACCAATTTCTTCATATTCTTTTATGATCTGAAACAGGGAAGAAAATAAACTTTCGGTTAATATTTCTACATGTCTCAAAGCTCATCCATTCCACCCTTACCAATCTGCTATAAAATTCCCTCTTAAAAGCTGATTTCCAGTTGTCCTAGAAATATTTGGAAGGAATACGATCGAACACAATGCTAAATCTCTCAACCTGTCTTGCTTCCATTGATGCCCCTCGGGATGTGGCTAAAGATGTAGGATAAGTGGCGGAGTCTCGGGGCGGAGTCAAAAGAGGAATTAGCCTAGAACCGTGATGGCGAACCTATGGCACGCATGCCATAGATGGCACGCAGAGACCTCTTTGTGGGCATGCAAGCCGTCGTCCAATCTGAGCTCCACCGTGCACGCATGCCTGCCTCCTGCCAGCCAGCTGATTTTCAAGTCTGTCGCGCATGCCCATTTTTGTTCCCAGGAGGCTTCAGGGAGGCCCGCTAGGCCCAAAATGGGGCTGGGTGTGTGTCGTACCCCCCCTGTGGCCCCCTCTTGGACCCAGAAGACTGCAGGGAGGACTGGTAGGGCCAAAATGGGGCGTGGGAGGGTCACATGTGCATGCGCGGGAGGGTGGGGGAGCACACGTGTGCATGCGCAGGGGTTGGGGCACACAGGGGTTTGTGGGCGCATGCGCAGAAAGGTGGGGGCATGGGAGGTCTTGCATGCATTGCATTACAGGTGTGGGCACACGCACATGTGCTATTACACACGCACACGTGCGCTTTCGGCACGCGATGACAAAAAGGTTAGCCATCACGGGCCTAGAATCTCTACATAGTCATAAGTGAACTAAGTCCCTGGACCCTTATTTAACTCTAAGCAGGTGCTATGGTATATGTTGTGGCCCAGCAGGAGCCATTGGAGCTGCCACCAGATTCCGACAACGAGGGGCCCTATGAGTCGGCTCTGGAGGACCCTGGACAGGGTTCCGACTCTGAGCAGGGTGCAGAGAGGCTGGTTGGCCACCAGGAGGCGCCTGAGCCTTGGACCAGTGGGGAGGAGACAAGAGAGAGTGAGCCGGACGCCAGTAGTGAGTTGTTCCTGGATGCCCGGCACCGAAGAGCTAATAGGCGTCAGGAACAGTTGCGCAGTTACAGGAGGTAATTGCACTCAGCTGGTGGTCATTAGGCTCCTCTCCAGACTATAAAAGGACTGCTTGTGCACACGCCCCTCTTGCAGAAGTGAACGCTGGAATGAATGTTGGAGAACATTATTGTGAGCTTGGCAGGCTGGATTGCTGCCACGGCTTATCTGTGCTGGATTGCTGCCCAAGCTTGTCTGTGCTGGTTTGCTGCCAAGGACCTGTCTGTCTGTTCATTAAATGCCGTAACTTATCTTTGGCTCGGAGTGTGTGTTGGTGTGGGACGAGGGGGGTCAGAACAGGTATAGTTGAGAAGTTTCCCATGCCAAGGCTGTTTAGCAATTTTTAATTGATCTTTTTTGTGTGATCTTTCCCATCTGACAAAAATTAAGAAAATAACATATGTGGGGAAACTCAAAAAAAGAAAGAAAAGATTTTGAATTGTAAAGAGCTCTTTTTACATGGTCCTACCACGAACCATGCAAACAAAATTCCCTGTAGTGTTGTAAGAGCTCCCACAAAGAAGAGGGAGTCAAGCTATTCTCCAAAGCACCCGAGGACAAGACAAGAAGCAATGGATGGAAACTAATCAAGGAGAGAAGCAACCTGAAATGAAGGAGAAATTCCCTGACAGTGAGAACAGAGTGGAACAACTTGCCTCCAGAAGTTGTGGGTGCTCCAACACTGGAAGTGTTTAAGAAGAGATTGGACAACCGTTTGTCTGAAGGGGCATAGAGTCTCCTGCTTGTTCAGGGGGTTGGACTAGAAGACCTTCAAGGTCCCCTTCCGGCTCTATCATTCTCTTATTCTGTATCTTTTAACTCGACCCACTTCTCCTCTGGGTGCACGAAAGAGCCCAAAATTAAGCCGATGCTTTATTGTCTGAAAGAGCGGTTAAAACTGGTAGTACGTACTGTCTGAAGGGCTTTGGCGCCAACTGAATCCACAAAGTTCACGGGTGAGAAGTCGAGAATGATGGAATGGACGTTGCTTCCCAAGATCACAAAATGTTCCAGTTCCTCTGGAGAGGAATCTGGCGGAGACGCTTCAGCCGCTGAGAATTTCCCGTTAAGTGAGACTTCATCCTGCATCACTTCATGTTTCATGCTGTGGTCCATATCGTTTGACTTTTTTAAATATATTTTTTTAAATTTCGTTTGAAGACAAGATTAAAATAGGGAAAAAAAACAGAAAAGAGTCAAAACATTAAAGAAGAGCATTTGAAAAACCCCAAACACCACATCGACACATATTATCCCCTCTAATTGAATATTGATTAATATATTATTGCTACATTCGTTCTGACCCCTTGCCAAAAACAGGCCTTCTTTAAACTACTAAATCTAGGTGCAAATTATTGACCTGCCTTCTATATATTATGTTAGTGACAAAGTAATTAATGGGAAGAATAATAATACTGAAACAAGACTAAAGTTTCAAAACTCTCTTGTTAGCAAGTTGTTATTGTAGTGGCGGAAAGTTTACCTCAGCATCTTATCTATCCCGAATCATCCCCAAAGTTTATTTTATTTATTTATTTTATTTATTTTATTTATTTATTTTATTATTATTTATTATTATTTATTATTATTTATTTATATTATTTATATTATTTATATTATTATTTATATTATTTATATTATTTATATTATTTATTGCATTTATTTATTTTATTTATTTTATTTATTTTATTTTTTATTTTATGTATTTTATGTATTTTATGTATTTTATGTATTTTATGTATTTTATTTATTTTATTTATTTTATTTATTTTATTTATTTTATTTATTTATTGAATTTATATTGCCGCCTATTTTACCTCAGCATCTTATCTATCCCGAATCATCCCCAGTTTATTTTATTTATTTTATATTATTTATATTATATTATTTATATTATTTATTGTATTTATTATTTTATTTATTTTATTATTTATTTTATTTATTTTATTTATTTTATTTATTTTATTATTTATTTTATTATTTATTTTATTATTTATTTTATTATTTATTTTATTTATTTTATTTATTTTATTTATTTTATTTATTTATTTATTTATTTATTTTATTATTTATTTTATTTATTTTATTTATTATTTTATTTATTTTATTTATTTATTGAATTTATATTGCCGCCTATTTGACCATGGAACTCAAGGCTTACAGAATATAAAACCACATTTAAAACAATAAAAACTATCAAAAAGAATCAAATAAATTAATGTAGTAGTACAACGTTAACAAAATGGACATGCATAGCTTGTAGGAGGCATGCCCTGCCATAGAGTCGCCATCACAGCACTAGTAATATAAACTGAGAGCAAACCTCATTCCTTACTAGCACTGATGATGTTACCTAGTTGGGTAATGAAACGTCTGCCAGAAAACCACCAACTTCAGAGAACACCCAAGAATCCCCTCATTTCAACCCAGGTCAAATATTCCCCTTTATCGCTACAAATCTCTTAGCAGATAAACCCAAGCCGCAAGCCATATTCCCCAATCCGTTTCAAACTTACCAACTTCACAATTGCTTTCTTCTGCTGTTCATCCAGTTGCTTTAGTTCCTTCGCGTGTCTCTTCTGGGCTTTTTTCTTTGCTGCCAATATTTTATGGGGATCCACGCCAGTCTAGCCCAGAAAGAAAGGAAAAAAATCTCCTGAAGCTTTATCCTAGGCAAAGATTCCTCTCGCACATATGTGCTAGTCGTTCCCGACTCTAGGGGGGAGGTGCTCATCTCTGTTACAAAGCCGAAGAGCCAGCGCTGTCCGAAGACGTCTCCATGGTCATGTGGTCAGCATGACTAAACACCGAAGATGCACGGAACACTGTTCCCTTCCCACCAAAGGTGGTTCCTATTTTTCTACTTGCATTGTTTTTCGTGCTTTTGAACTGCTAGGTTGGCAGAAGCTGGGACAAGTCACGGGAGCTCACTCCGTTACACGGTGCTAAGCTCAGTGTCTTAACCACTGAGCCACCGCGTCCCTACAGCTTTATCTTGCCTTGTAAAAAAAGCAAGATTAACACCGATAAGCTACTGCCAAAATAAATAGGTGAATCTTATAAGATACGATCCTTCTATATAAACTTTGTGCCGAAATATTGCCCCTGGATGAATAGCTTTAATTCATGAAAGCTGCTAACACTGTACTGAATTAATGAGGTCAATTTACTTACTATGTTTATCATTCATGTCCATTGCAAATGGGACTCCGATTTAGAAAAAAGAGGTTTTGCATAGCCTAGTAAAATGATCACTCTCTGGTAGTGTTCGGAGACTACAGTTGGTCCAGAATGCAGCCACGCGAACGATATCGGGTGTACCTCGGTACACCCATGTTACACCTATCCTCCGCGAGCTGTACTGGCTCCCCATTGGTCTCCGGACGCGCTACAAAGTGCTGGTGATTACCTTTAAAGCCCTACATGGCATTGGACCTGGATATCTAAGATTGAGAAGACCACAAACTTCCTGTCACACCCCTACCAAAGCCTGTAATTCATGACTTTACTTTATACAATTTGGCTATGAAATTTGACACCGTGGGCTGAATAACCGGAAAGAAGGAAATTGCTTTTACCTTTCTTTTCAATGCGCTGATAAATAATTCACTGTTGGCAAAATAGAGCGGTGCGTTTGCCTGGAATATTTTAATCCCGGGGCATTCTTTTACCTAAAGGGAGGCAGGATTAAAACAAAGGATAAGCATTCCTTGGTAAGTTTGTATTGCATTAAATTCACCAGAACCTCCAAAAATAGCGAATAGTTTAGCAATAGCAATAGCAGTTAGACTTATATACCGCTTCATAGGGCTTTCAGCCCTCTCTAAGCGGTTTACAGAGTCAGCATATTTCCCCCAACAACAATCCGGGTCCTCATTTTACCCACCTCGGAAGGATGGAAGGCTGAGTCAACCCTGAGCCGGTGAGATTTGAACAGCCGAACTGCAGAATTGCAGTCAGCTGAAGTAGCCTGCAGTGCTGCATTTAACCACTGCGCCACCTCGGCTCTTACCCTCGAAACGTAGGCAATTATGAAATTTACTGGACGTCAGTCTTGGTACAGTGGGACCTCCGGTGTCGACCTTAATCAGTTACAGGACTTTAGTTGGCACCCAATTTGGTTGTGACAAGAAGACTGACTGCACATGTGCGCGCACACACACAAAAATGGCGCAGAAGGGGAAATCTCTGCAGCAGGGAAAAATCAGTGCCGCTGTGTTTATTCCGCACCCAAGGATGTATTTGTGACCTGAGGGACACATTTGGTGGATTTTTCGGTTGGCACCCGAATTGTTCGTGGTCTGAGCCATTTGGGATCCGAGGTCCACTGTATCAGGGGTGAAATGCTACCGGTTCGGACTGGTTTGTCCGAACCGCTAGTAAAGCTGTTTGCCTGAACCGGTAGTAAAAAAAAAAATGCGGATGATCAGCTGTGCCGCTCTATTTATATTAGCTAGAAAGCAGGACTTCCTTGCTGTATGCTTACCTTTGCTCGGTAGCAGGCTCCACCCACCTGCCTGTCATTTTGACACTCTGCACATGCGTGGAAGGTCCTACACATGCCCAGAGGTGGCATGTGCGAGCAAAGCGTAAGGTAAGTGGATTTCACCCCTGCTCAAAATCAAAGATTAGTGTTTCTATGGGACTGTTTTTCTTCACACGAAAATTCTATGGGGGTATTTTTGTCACTGGCAGATGGGAAAGTGGGGAAAATGGAAAACCCCCCCTCACATTTTTTTTTAAAAGGATGAAAAACAGGATTGCATTTGTACAATCCTAAAATCCTGTGACTTTTGCTCTATCCAGTGTATCCATATTTTCCTTTCCACTGTTCCTCCAATTCTGGCCATGTGTCTTCCTAAATTAATTGGCAGTTGTAAATATTGTGCCTTCACAGTTTGTTTACCCTCCAAATTTGCTGCAAAATTCTTCTTTTTTTGGGGGGGCAGACCACTGAACGATGTTCTAATAATTGGAATGACTTTCCCAACGGAAGCAGAGCTGTTTAAATCTTTTTTCGTCCTAATAATAAAAGACCCACAACTTTCCACATCTGTAGTAAACAGAACTAGCAAGCTGGGGCCCAACGGCTGGGTTTGTGAGACGGAAACAGAACTACATCCGTGTTCCACAGCCTTCAAATCCATGTTTTGTAATGGAGTCCAACATATGGACCAACCTTCCTGATCTGGAAACCTCCTAAGATGGATTCCAAAGTGTAGATTCAACCTTTCTGATCTGGAAACCCGAGACTAAATCCTAAGGATGATTTAATCTGGAAAAGATTCTGGTTGACTTTCTTCCTAGCTTTAGTTCATCCCAATCAATCTATTGAGGATTTCTTTCGTGAACCTACTGGAAAGACAAGAAGACAAGGAAGATTCCCCATGAGATCCTATCAGAGGTGGTATTCAGCCGGTTCGGATCGGTTCAAGCGAACCAGTAGCGGAAATTTTGCGTAGTTCGGAGAACCGGCAAATACCACCTTCTGGTTGGCTCCATCCTCCCGCCCCCATCGTTCCCTGTCCTATAGTCCCTTGTTTTTTAGCTGATTCGCGCGGCAGAAAAACACATCTCAGCTAAACAGAGCTGACACTGAGGGGGGGTGGGGTGTCTTTGCTGTGCGTGCGAAGTGCTCTCTCATAGTACCAGTAGGCAAAGATTTGGAATCCACCAATGGATCCTATTGTTCCACCCCTCTTTTTAAAGGAACATGTTAATTTTCTGTGCCTTCAGGAGTTCCAAATCTCTTACCTCTTCATACAGTTCCACGTCCCAATAAATATCTGAGTTATGAATCTGGCCAAGGATTCTATATTGGGGACTGTAGAGGAAAAATGACAGAAATACAATTATTTGCGTTATAACCTTTCCTGTTGGGAGAAATCACAAGATCATGTTTACCTGCGCGTGGCAGAATTCTTAAGAATTTTTTTTTTTTTTAAACCAAGCCACACAACAAAACCTGTCACTTGACTGATCATGTCCAAAGTTTATGTCCACTATCAAAACAGGTTCTACGGCTTTTTTTTAAAATAGTTTTTATTAAACATTATTACCTTTAAAAACAGAAAGAAAAACACAACAACGTAAGAAAAGACAACACATACATAACAATATAAAGTAAATATACAGCCTTTTGTATCGGCATTCATTAGTTATACATTTTTTTAAGAGTAAAACATACAAATACAAATACAATTTTAAACATACAACATCCCCCCCCCCCCCCCCGCGGTGACAGTCATTCACAGCCCAACTTTTTTCTTTCCTTCCTCATTGTTAGGTCTCTAAGCCACATCTTCTCATTACAAAGTTCAGGGATCTATTACAATACCCATGTTCACTTTTAACTTTCCCCATTTTAAGTCCCTGCTAAAACAGGTTCTACGGCTTTGAACCTGACTCGCTGATCGAAAAAGAAAGCAAGCAACCTTCTGCTAACAAAATAAAGTGGGTTATATAATGAAGCCTTTACTAGTGAAAAATCTACCTTGCAAGGCATGGATCCCCAAACAGGGACATGAACTTAGAACTCAAGTGGGAATCTGAATTAAATTAAATAAAAACGAAATAAACAAATAAGGGAGGTGGGGGGAAGCATAAAGAAGTGTAAAAACGAACCAAAGAACTTCGTTTTATGAGTTGAAAAGTGAACTGTACCTTTGGGTCCTGTAGACAATGGTAATCACAGCAAAAGTGATCGATGTGAGTAAGCCGTAATCCAGGCCCAGGAAAACTGAGGCGAGAAACGCTACAATCCAAATGGCCTGAAAAAGAATCAAAGAATCATCCAATCAGCCACAAAGGTAACTCCTTCACTTAAGACGGCAACTGAACCCAAACTTTCAGTTGCTAAGTGAGCCATTTGTTAAGTGAGAACAGCCCCTTTCTTGTCCCGGTTGTTAAGCGAATCACCGCCCTTGTTAAATTAGTCATGCGATCGTTAAGTGAATATGGATTCCCCTTGTCAGAAAGTCGCAAAGGGGCCAGGAAGATGGTTGAGATATATAAATTGAAAAAGGAGAACGAGAAGAAACTGGTAAATAAACGACAAGATGAAAGAGGAACTTTACAGCATCAAAATGAGTCTACAAAGAAAATAATTCAGGAGTTCTGTGGGAAATTATTTGAGCAAGGTTCTCCTCGCATATATATGCTAGCCGTTCCCGACTCTAGGGGGCGGTGCTCATCTCCGTTTCAAAGCCGAAGAGCCAGCGCTGTCCGAAGACGTCTCCGTGGTCATGTGGCCGTCATGACTCAACGCCAAAGGCGCACGGAACGCTGTTACCGTCCCACCAACGGTAGTCCTTATTTTTCTACTTGCATTTTTTATATGATTTCGAACTGCTAGGTTGGCAGAAGCTGAGAAGTAACGGGAGCTCACTCCATTATGCGGCGCTAGGGATTCAAACCGCTAAACTGCCGACCTTTCTGATCGACAAGTTCAATGTCTTTGCCACTGAGCCACCGCGTCCCTTTTAAGCAATACTTAAGAGAAGGCTAAATTATCAAAAATGCCTGAAGGTATGAGAGCAATGCTAAATGAAAGAATTATGGATGATGGCTTTAACAGGGGCAATAAATAGACAAAAGAATAATAAAACACCAGGGCCAGATGGATTATCTGCAGAAGTGTATAAATATTTTCAGGATATATTGAATATGTCAATGCTTGAGGTCTAGAATGAACTACACTGCGATAGTCATCAATATGAATCAATTGCCATCTCCCGGGTCTAAATTTTGATCACGTGACCAGCAGTCATAAGTGTGAAACGATGGTCTTGTCACTATTTTCCAGTAACTGCGAACGGTCGCTGTTGTAAGTCGAGGACTTATCTGCAAAGGTGACAAGCTGAAGAAAGGAAGCTGAGGGGCACGGAATCACTCACCAGTTCAATTTTGCTGGTTCTCCAGAAATGGACGATATCTCCAAGTTGTTTGAACATGCCTTTCAGGTTGACCATCACAATGGCTGCCAGCACAGTCTAGAAAAATAATTCGAGAATAGTACGGCTTTCTTTTGCTGGATTCGTTTCAATCTCCTTCCAAGCAGGGGTGAAAATCCTCCCGGTTCAGCCGAACCGGTAGGGATGATTCTCCTGGGTTCTGGGAACCGGTAGTTAAAAAAAAAGAAAGCTTCCGACAATCGCGCGGATCACAGCTGCGCCCCGCGATCGTCAGAAGCTCCGCCCCCACGCTTTTTAAAGCATTTTTTTCCTGCCTATTCGCCCGAACCTGCAGGTGCTTTAAAAAACGAAAAAATGTTGGCCACACCACCCAGTCACATGACATCTCCCCACCAAGCCACACCCACAGAACCAGTGGGGGTGGGGGATTAGATTTCACCACTGCTTCCAAGCATCTATCCTTATGCATGTATTCTTTTTTTAAAGAACATAATTTCGGATAAGCAATGCACGACTTTTTAAAAAGAACATTGCAATCCTAATAACTGTAAGCACTCCTGTAAACAGAAATAACTTTTAACCTTCCGGTCACACGTTTCTCAGAAACTAATGAGATTGTTTTTAATGACAATTGCCAGCAATATCTTTTTGGCTGTCTTTAGTTGGCAGTTTTCCTGGTTTTTGTCTTTTTTTTTTTTTCAAAGTTAGCCTGAAACTTTCTGTTCCTGCTTGTTAACAAACTAGCTTAAATCTGTCAATTGCAAATGCTTTCTAGGATCGGAGGACAGCAGCACAATACAATATATTCGTTGTAATTAAGGACACAGAGGATCCCCATTTGAGCAACCAGTTTTGTTCTCCAAGTCTCTCCGTAAGTCAAATTTGTATAGGAGCTGTGACAGTATCTCCCTCTATATATAAAAGTGTGTGTGTTCAACATAACTCTGGAACGCCTCGAGCAATTTCAACCAAACTTTGTACATAGATGACTTACTCTCTGGAAAAAAAATACTGTGGGGGTAAGACATCCCTAACACCCGTCTGGGGGGTGTGTGTCCATATATGTATGTTCCAGCATAACTTTGGAATGCCTCGGCCACTGAAATGAAAAGGACTGAATTATATCTATGGTGTCAAGTCACAGTACTCTTGAGAGTGATAGTGTGCCTTTTGGATTCAAGTTCTGTTAAGATACAGCCTGTTGTGCCTTAAAATGACTTCTACTGTACAGCAGAGTGGAGTTGCTATGGTAACAGCTTCTCAGTACTCCACAAGGGGGGTGGGCTCCCTCTAATACAGGATTGGGATAAATAGATACCTGGGCTGCGCCAGTCTATCAGCTAGTTGTGATATAAATAATACTGTGTAATTGGACTTGAATCACTGTGTATTTAACTTGAATTTTGCTACAATGGGCTCTGTTCTTAACCATCGGCTGTCTGTAACCGAGGCATTCTTGGTCTGGGGGCTTCCTGTATTCAGAAAAGAACTTTAGAAAAAGCTAGTGGTGTTTATGGAGAACCACCAGAGAAAAGGATACAAAATAAAATATCCAACAATTACCTATAATGTGGGTGACCAAATGAGGACACGAAGCGGTAAGAAAGCAATGTCCAACACACAAGAGACAACAACAGCGATAGCACTTAAGACTTATATACCGCTTCACAGTGCTTTATAGCCCCCTCTAAGTGGTTTACAGAGCCAGCCTGTTGCCCCCAACAATCTGGGTCCTCATTTTACTGATCTCGGAAGGATGGAAGGCTGAGTCAAGCTTGAGCCAGTCAGGATCAAACTCCTGGCAGTGGGCAGAGTCAGCCTGCAATACCGCATTCTAACCACCGTGCCACCAGGAAGGAGAATGAGAAAGAGAAGAAGAGAGGAAGGAAGGAAGGAAGGAAGGAAGGAAGGAAGGGTAATAGCACTTATATACCACTTCACAGGGCTTTAGAGTCATCTCTAAGTGGTTTTACAGAGCCAGCCTCTTGTCGCCAACAATCTGGGTCCTTATTTTACTAATCTTGGAAAGATGGAAGGCTGATCTTGTGCCATTAAGGATTGAACTCCTGACAGTGGGCAGAGTCAGACTGCGATATGGCATTCTAACCACTAAGCCACCAGAAAAGAAGGAGGGAAAGAAGGAATAGCAATAGCACTTAGACTTGATGGATCGAACTGCTGGCAGTCAGCAGAATTAGCCTGCATTCTAACCACTGCGCCACTATGGTTCTTTATGGACAGATAAATATTATGGTCAACAAGACTTTTAATTCTGCTGATTTAGATGTCCAGAAAATACTTACCTGTGGCAAAGGTGTAAAGAGATAACCAATGGCAATAACCACCAAGAAAACCATGATTGAGGACAGGGTTCCTGCAATCTGAAAAAAAAAAAAAAAAAAAACCCAGATAAAACATTTTAGTACGAAAAGGAGCTAGGATGGTTCAGCTTGTCGGACGAACTTTTACTGATAAATCTGATAATTTTCAGTATTAAACCCTTGTACGGGTAGTCCCAAAATCTCCATTGCTACACCAGACGGTCGTTGAATTTTCACTCAATCTATGATCTTTCTGGCGGTTCACCGACAAAAGCGCACCCGACTAAACCGCGGTGACAAAACTGCGAGTTCTAAACCGCGCCGACGGATGAGCGCTGAATCGCGCCTACAACAGCGCGGCGACAGAAGCACGCTGTAAACCTAACCCTAACCCTAACCTAACGCTAACCCTAAACCTAACCATAAATCTAACCCTTACCTTAACTTAAATCGCCCTTCTGTCGACGCGCTGTTGTTGGTGCGTTGATGATGTCACGGTTTTAGCGACGTGGTTTTGTCGTGCGCGCTTTTGTCGGGTCACGCTTTCTGGCCACCGTTGTTAAGTAAATCACTTCAGTGGTCACGTTAGCAACACAGTTATTCAGTGAATTTGGCTTCCCCACTGATTTTGTAGGTCAGGAGGTCGCAAAAGGGGGAAATCACATGACCCTGGGTCATAAATACGAGTCAGTCGTCAAGCATCCAAATATAAATCTATATTTAGTGGACACCACATTTGGAGGCCTCTCCTTAAACAAAGGGAAAGACGTCATATAAAAGTAAATATTTTTCGCACCTGTGTCTTCCCTCCTGTACCTTCCTGAACAAGGCTCCGGGACATCGAGCAGGTGATTGCAAAGGTCTGGAAAAAGGACCCTGTGGAATTGCAGATTCCTAAGGCGATGAGTTCCTGGGATATCATAAGAAGGAAGAGAAAAGAACACAAATATTGTAAAAGAAGATCACGTAGCACGAGCAACCAAGGTTAATTTCCAAATGGAATGGAATAGAATGCAGAATGGAATGGAATGGGAACAGAACAGAACAGAACGGAAACTATCAACTGGAATGGAATAGAGAATAGAATAAAATGGAATAGAATGCAGAATGGAATGGAATGGAAACAGAACAGAACGGAAAATATCAACTGGAATGGAATAGAGAATGGAATGGAATAGAATGCATAATGGAATGGAAACAGAACAGGACAGAACGGAAAATACAGACTGGAATGGAATAGAGAATAGAATAGAATGGAATAGAATGCAGAATGGAAACAGAACAGAATGGAAAATATCAACTGGAATGGAATAGAGAATAGAATAGAATGGAATGCAGAATGGAATGGAATGGAAACAGAACAGAACGGAAAATATCAACTGGAATGGAATAGAGAATAGAATGGAATAGAATGCAGAATGGAATGGAAACAGGACAGGACAGAACGGAAAATACAGACTGGAATGCAATAGAGAATAGAATAGAAGGAAATGGAATAGAATAGAATGCAGAATGGAACGGAAACAGGACAGGACAGGACAGGTCGGAAAATACAGACTGGAATGGAATATAGAGTAGAGTAGAGTAAAACAGAACAGAACAGGAATACTTTATTTGTTCAAGTGTGGCCACATCCAACTGAACCCCCCCCCCCCCCACATTTAGTGGTATCCATGGGGCGGGTCAAAAGGCATGATGGAGGTCACACAACCTTTTGGGGCAGGATTTCAACCATGTGGCCTTGACCACTATCTTCTCTCTCTCTCTTTTTTTTGTCCCCTCCTGTGGTTCACTCTATACTTGCTTATCCTCAGTAGTGGCAACCCAAAATGGTGACGATAAAAGATGATGAAAGGTAAAAGATAACATAAAAGATTAAAGTGAGGTGAGGTGAGAGGACAAGAGGAGAGGAGAGAAGGATAAGATAACAGAAGATGTTTAGTAACACGGCTGTTAAGTGACTCCAGCTTCCCCATTAGCTTTGCTTGTCAGAAGGTCACAAAAAAGGGCGTCAGGCCTGCAGCCATTTTTCCTTTTGGATCTTTGGCCTGCCACACTTTCTATTATTCTGCTATGCATTTTCTATGATGGGAAAATGGGATTGTACGGAGTTAGATGCTATGTAGCCATAACAACATTCTTTCTACAAAGCCAAGGTCATCCTTTGTCTTTTGCACCTCTGCACCTGACCGGAACTGGAGGGGTGGAACTGCCAGCATAGCAGTGGGAGACTGGACCATGGGATGGACTTGTGGGTGTGGGGGCAGGATCTTGAACTTTCAACTGGGTGGGGAAAACCGGGAAGCTTTCAGATTCGGCTTTTCCCAGATGTTCCAACACGGCTCTCTGAATAAATTGCAACTTTGAGCGATATTTTGCCTTGGACTCCGATTTACTTTCGGATGCTATTTGGAACCCTGACAAGGGGATTGTGTGGTCCCCCACCCTGCCACAGTCGTATGTGTGAAATTAGGGTCCTAAGTAATTTTTTCCTCAAACCAATGACTGTTAAGTTGTCATGAGGAGCCCATTTTATCGGCCGCGGAGTTTTATCCAGGTCGTGAGGCGCGAAGGCTAGGTTACAATGCTGTCACCTGATTCCCATCCACCGCGTAGCCGTGCTTCAAGGCGAAGATTTTGGCCATCGAGATGGTCATGGAAAACCCAACAAGAGCGATAGCGATGGCATCGACAAACACATTCGGGATGAGGCTGACGTCAGGGACTTGTGGAGGGATTAACCTGTAAGAAGCAATCAGGGAAAAAAATAATAAGTTATAACAAATTTGGAGGCTCTAAGACAGGGGTGTCAAACTCAAGGCCTGGGGACCAGATCCGGCCCACAATGTGCTTAGATCTGGCCCACGAGGCCACCCTGGGAACAGCGAAGAGCCCTCCCAAGCTCCATTTTGGCTTGCAGAGGGTTACAGGAGGCCACTGTAGCCAAAAATAGAGCCAGGGTGCCCATTTTCTAAGAGTTCTGACTGAGGCTTCCCAAGAGGAGGCAGCAAACTCTTGGTCCTGACGAAAAACCCTTTTATTAATTGACTGTGAATTCTGCTCATTCACATCCAGCAAAGTCTTTCGAGGGAGGATTTACAGTCACAGACTTTCTCTGGCTTGGAGAGCTGCCAGGCCGATATCTGCAAAACTTGGCAAGGAGTCTCGGAGAGTCACGAACCAATTAAGCGAACTAATTGCCTCCTGCAAACTCCACTCCCCTTTCGCTCTTTTATTTCCTCTGGGAGGGGCCATTCACCGTCCACCTGTGGCCTTGCTCCCAAGTCGACCCCTGTTCTTTAGCTGTTCCCTTCGTCTGGCAACTCTGCACATGCGCACACTGGAAACAGGCTCCAGCTGTTTGTCTGCCTCACCGCTGTCCACAGGTAGTTGATGACTGTTGGACGGCCCTGTCCCCCTCTCTGCCTCCGACACACAGCCCTCCTCAGAGCCTTCCCCAGACTCCAGGACTTGCCCATCTTCCTCCCCAACCTCCTCACTGTCTGAATCTGCTGCCAGCTCTGCTTGCAGGCCACAAACACTCTTAACAGAGTGCTCGGGCCACCACAGGATCCCTGGCATGAGTGATGTCGAGTTGGCCACTCTCTGTCCCCCACGAGGTCAAACGCAACCCTGATGTGGCCCTCCATGAAATTGAGTTTGACACCCCTGCTCTAAGAATTCAGGTAACCCTTTACTTGCAACCCCTTGGTTTAATGTCCGTTCAGAATCACGAAGGAACTGAGAAATGTGACTCATGACTGGTTTTTATGACCATTGCAGCATCCCTGTGGTCACGTGATCAAAATTGGCAACTGGTTCATATGTATGACGGTTGGAAGTCCCGGAGTCATCTGATTCCCCATTTGCGACCTTCTGTCCAGCCAAGTCAATGGGGGAAGCCAGATTCACTTCACAACCATGTTCGTAACTTACCATATTTTTCGGAGTGTAAGACGCACCTTTCTCCCCCCTAAAAAAGGGTGAAAATTTGGGTGCGTCTTATACACTGAATGTAGCCCCACCCACCCACTGGCTCCCACCCTTTGGCCTCTGCCTCCCAGCAATTTGCCTCCTTGCAGCAAACGGGGAAAATGGGGCTAGCGGAGGCTGCAATAGGCTATAGCAATCCCTGCAGCCTGATGATTGGGAGGTGTGCTTAAACTGAAAGTGAAACTTGCTGTTTGCTCCATGAGGCAAATTGCTGGGAGGCAGAGGCAGATTTTTTTTCCTTGCGCTAATCAGACTAAACTGAAACAGGCTGTTTGCTGTTTGCTGCAAGGAGGTAAGTCAATAACCTATAGAACGTTCAAATCATTAGACTTATTTTTTAAAGACGGCTTTATGATTGTTCTAGCCACCTTAACAAAATGAAGAAGCTTTTAAAAATAAATGCTTGATCTGAAGAGAGCCGGTGCTATTGTATCTTCTTTTAAATAGCACAGAATAACTATAGTTAATTGTAATTTAATAAATTTATATGCCGCCCAATCCAGTAGGACTCCGGGCGGCTTACAAAAACAAGACTAAAAGATAAAAAGTTAAAAAAAAGGAAGAGAGGAAAACAAATTTAAAAGCAACGCACCATACACTCAATCTTGGTGTGGCCGGACCTCGTTCGTGAGGTCAACAGCCCCAGGCCTGCCGGAATAGCCAGGTTTTAGTGGCTTTTCGGAAGGCCGAGAGAATGGGGAGGGTCCGGATCTCTACGGGTAGATAGTTCCACAGGGCCGGAGCAGCTACAGAGAAGGCCCTCCCCCGAGGGGTCGCCAGCCGGCATTGTCCGGTCGACGGCACCTGGAGAAGGGCCAACCTGTGAGATCTTATCAGCTGTTGGGAGGTATGTGGCAGGAGGCGGTCTCGCAGATATCCGGGTCCTAGACCATGTAGGGCTTTAAAGGTAATGACCAGCACCTTGAAGCGCGTTCGGAGATCGATAGGAAGCCAGTGCAGCTCGCGGAGGATAGGTGTGACATGGGTGTATCTAGGTACACCCGATATCGCTCGCGCGGCTGCATTCTGGACCAACTGTGGTCTCCGAACACTTTTCAGGGGCAGCCCCATGTAGAGCGCAGAAAGTACATCAATTTTAACAGAATCTGTACAAGTAAGTCTGAAATGTAACACCACAAAGAGTGTATATTGTCTGTACTGTTTGCTGTTTGTTGCAAGGAGGCAAATTGCTGGGAGGCAGAGGCAGATATTTCCCCCCTTGTTTTCCTCCCCAAAAGCTAGGTGCGTCTTATACTTTGGAGTGTCTTATACTCCGAAAAATACAGTAACCACTGCAGTGACTTGCTTAACAACTGTGGCAAGGAAGGTCGTAAAATGGAGCAAAACTCACTTAACAGCTGTCTTGTTTAGCAATTGGAAATTTGCTCCCTCCCCCCCCAATCATATATGTTAAGCTTACCCGCTAGGAATGTTCCCAACAATATCGACTTTGTAAGTCTCGGACAGATTCATTCCAGCTGAAACTCCAGTTCCAATGACCACCTTAAAACACACACACAAAAAAACATTTGGAGTTCAAAGGGAAGAATTCCAGAAGAAAAACTGACTGGCTTAGAATAGAATAAGTTTATCGTCCCTTTAAATGTACGCTAATTGGCATATATTAAAATGAAATTTCGTGGAACTCTGGAAACAGATGCTGTGGGGGTAAGATACTCCTAACACCCCCTCAGGGTGGTGGTGGTGATGTTCTGTTAAGATACAGCCTGTTGTGCCTTCAAATGGCTTCTACTGTACAGCACAGTGGAGTTGCCGTGGTAATGGCTTCACAGCAGTGGTGGGTTTCAAAATTTTTTGGAACCTATACTGTGGATGTGGCCTCCTTTGTGGGAGTGGCTTGCCTGCCATGTGATATGGTGGGAGTGGCTTGCCGGCCATGTGTTTTCTTTCTTTCCTTCTTTCTCTCTGTCTCTCTCTCTCTCTTTTTCCTTCCTTTTGTCTCTGTCCCTTTTTTCTTTCATCTCTCTCTCACTCTTTTTCTTTCTTTCTTTTTTCTTTATTTATTTCTTCCTTTCTTTCTCTCTCTGTGTCAGTCTGTGTGTGTGTGTGTGTGTGGCAGTGGTGGGTTTCAAAAATTTTTGGAACCTCTTCTGTAGGTGTGGCCTGCTTTTCGGGTCCACTGGTGGAACCTCTTCTAGATTTGACGAACCGGTTCTACCGAATGAACCCACCTCTGCTTCACAGTACTCCACAAGGGGGCTCCCTCTGATAAGGGGGAATATTCAACATTAGAAATTATGTTTGGTTCGGACATTTCTGAATGTCAGCACAGGACTGGGATAAACAAATACCTGGGTAACACCTGGGTTAACAGCTAGTCCTATAATAAGTAAAAGAGAAGGAATCCTGTCTTTATCTTTAACTTCCAACCAAGGTGAGGAGCAAACTAGAACCAAGGAGAACTTCCCTAATGGTGAGAGCCCAGAAGCTGTGGGGGCTCCAACACTGAAGGTTTTAAAGGAGAGATTGGACAACCATTTGTCTGAAGTGGCATAGAGTCTCCTGCTTGTGCAGGGGGTTGGACTAGAAGACCTCCGAGGTCCCTTCCAACTCTTGTTATTCTATGTTCTGCGTTCTGAGAGTTCTGCGTTCAGCCAGGGACGCGCAGTCAGGGGAGGCAGAGCCTCACCACTGTCATCATTAAAAGAAAAAAAATGTAAAAGGAAAAAGGCTGAGTTAGTTGCTGCCAGAGTCACAGTGGATGACTCTGCTTAGTGCTTAACTGTTTTAAAAAGCCTCTAAAAAGCGCCCTCTACAGGAGGAGGTGGGAGAACGAGGTGCCTCATCTAGTCTGAGAAGAAAAAGAAAGAAGGAAAAGTTTTTCGCAAAGGAGAAAAACAAATGCTGTCGCTTTAAATCGGAACTGAGCATGCCTGGCTGTGGAATTCTGGGAGTTGAAGTCCACAAGTCTAAAAAAATTTGAAACCCGTGTGTCAGTGCCTCACCAGCCATAAACCTCACCGCACGTCACTGCGTTCAGCTATGCTTGAAGAAGACCCACCACAATGATTTCCAGTGGAATTGGAACGATCATCTTCTT
The DNA here is from genome assembly GCF_009769535.1 of Thamnophis elegans. Taxonomy (NCBI): domain Eukaryota; kingdom Metazoa; phylum Chordata; class Lepidosauria; order Squamata; family Natricidae; genus Thamnophis; species Thamnophis elegans. The sequence goes on from NC_045547.1 coordinate 78,163,266, forward strand.
CTTACAACGGTCGTTGATTTCTTTGCCGCTCAGGAGCAGGACGATGCAGATGAGGCCAACCACTAAAGTGGCCGTGTTGGTTTGGGTGATGTTGGAAAACACCGCAATCAAACTCTGAAAGGACAGGCAAGAGAGAAAGTTAGACAGTTAGGTCAGGGAGGGCTCACTTTTTGGTCCTCGCGCGCTGAAATGGTGCATGCGCACGATAGCCCGCACGTGCATGCCCACACCCATAATGCAATGCGGCCAGTCCCTGTGGGCATGCACCCACAACCCTTCCCGTGCTCCCCCCACCCTTGCAGGCTGACAGACAGCAATAAATGGATGGATGTATATGGATGGATGGATGGATGGATGAGCGCTAACAAACTGGATGAGCGCTAACAAACTGGTACTCAACCCGGACAAGACCGAGTGGCTGTTGTGTTTCCCTCCCAACAATTTGGCCGATATTCCAACACTCAGGCTGGGGGGTCAAATTTTATACCCCTCAGATAGGGTCCGTAACTTAGGAGTCCTCCTGGATCCACAGCTGACTTTTGACCATCAGTTGTCGGCTGTGACCAGGGGGGCATTTGCCCAGGTTCGCCTGGTCCGTCAGTTACGGCCCTACCTGAACCGGGAGGCTCTTGCAACAGTCACTCGAGCCCTTGTGATCTCTAGGCTGGAATACTGCAATGGGCTCTACATGGGGTTGCCCTTGAAGTGCATCCGGCGACTGCAGTTAGTCCAGAATGCAGCCGCGCAAGTGATAGTGGGCGCACCGCGGTTCGCCCACATTACACCCATCCTCCGCGAGCTGCACTGGCTACCTGTCGATCTCCGGGTGCGCTTCAGGGTACTGATGACCACCTTTAAAGCACTCCATGGTAGTGGATCTGGGTACTTGAGAGATCGCCTTCTGCCGATTACCTCCCTCCGACCGATTAGATCGCACAGACTGGGCCTCCTCCGAATCCCATCTGCCAGTCAATGTCGACTGGCGACTACACGGAGGAGAGCCTTTTCTGTTGCAGCTCCGACCCTGTGGAACGATCTCCCCGTCGAGATTCGTACCCTCACCACCATCCAGACCTTCCGCACAGCCCTTAAGAACTGGCTCTCCCAGCAGGCCTGGGGATAGGTTCCCAATTTACCCGCCCGAGTGTTGACTGTTGAATGCAAGTTGTGTTTTATTATTTTATTTTGTTCACTTATTGTTTGTTTTTTGGTATTGCACCCCCTTCCCTGTGATTGTAAGCCGCCCTGAGTCCCCTCAGGGAGAAGGGCGGCCTATAAACCTTAATAAAATGTCTAAAAAAAAAAAAAATGGATGGATGGATGGATGGACAGTGATAAATGGATGGATGGAATGGATGGATAGATGGATATGGATGGATGGATGTATATGGATGGATGGATGGATGGATGGAATGGATGGATAGATGGATATGGATGGAATGGATGGATAGATAGACAGTGATAAATGGATGGATGGATGTATATGGATGGATGGATGGATGGATGGATAGATGGATATGGATGGAATGGATGGATGGACAGACAGTGATAAATGGATGGATGGATGTATATGGATGGATAGATAGATGGATATGGATGGAATGGATGGATATGCCGAGGTGGCACAGCAGTTAAATGCAGCACTGCAGGCTACTTCAGCTGACTGCAGTTCTGCAGTTCGGCTGTTCAAATCTCACCAGCTCAGGGTTGACTCAGCCTTCCATCCTTCCGAGGTGGGTAAAATGAGGACCCGGATTGTTGTTGGGGACAATATGCTGACTCTGTAAACCGCTTAGAGAGGGCTGAAAGCCCTATGAAGCGGTATATAAGTCTAACTGCTATTGCTATTGCTATATGGATGGAATGGATGGATATGGATGGATGGATAGACAGTGATAAATGGATGGATATGGATGGATGGATAGATAGTGATAAATGGATGGATGGATGTATATGGATGGATGGATAGATGGATATGGATGGAATGGATGGATAGATAGACAGTGATAAATGGATGGATGGATAGTGATAAATGGATGGATGGATGTATATGGATGGATGGATAGATGGATATGGATGGAATGGATGGATATGGATGGATAGATAGACAGTGATAAATGGATGGATATGGATGGATGGATAGATAGTGATAAATGAATGGATGGATGTATATGGATGGATGGATAGATGGATATGGATGGAATGGATGGATATGGATGGATAGACAGGCAGTGATAAATGGATGGATGGATGGATGGATGGATAGATATACAGATAGATACAGTTAGATAGACAATGATAAATGGATAGACAGACAGACATATTCAGACAGATATACAGGAGAGATAAGACAGACAGATATTGACAGATGGCACAGACAGAGAGATATACTTACGTAAAGAACAGAGAGGGGGCCACTGAATCGCTTGATTTTGATCCCAAGCAGATACTTCAGCTGAGAAGTGAAGACATGCACGGCTGCCGCCGTGGTGAATCCGCGCACCAGTGGCTCCGTGAGGTAAATGGCTACAAACCCAAAACGAAGCAGTCCTAAACACAACTGATAGGGAGAGAACCCACATTCTAGCAACAGTTACGGCCATTGCGTTTGGTTTTTAAAAGTTCCTAGAAGCGTCCTTCCCTCCCCCCCCCCGTCCCCCCTCCACGCCTCCGATTTCCTTGGAAGAAAATAAGCAGAATGTTTCAGTCACGGAGTACAAGAAAATATTTGATTAATGAGAATCGCAGCCAAGAGTGACTACGACTGCATATACGTGTGTGTGTGTGTGTGTGTGTGTGTGTATATATATATGTATATATATATGTATATATATATATGTATATATATATATATATATATATATATATGTATGTATGTATGATGTATGTATGTATATATGTATATATATATATGTATGTATGTATGTATATATATATATGTATGTATGTATGTATGTGTATGTGTATGTATATATATATATATATATATATATATATATATATATATATATATATATATATATATATATATATATATATTTGTTGTTCTCTCTGACTTTTTCCACGTTGTCTATTGCACAATGTAGGCAAATCTGTCCAATTCAAACGGAAAATTAAGTTATTTTTTTTGACATAAAATGCCAGGTTGACTAAAGTTGCCATAACAAATGCGATGTACAATATCTACCACATAATTAGGCCACTTTTCTTTTCACCTACCATTTTTCTTTTTTTGTCATTTAATGACCCTGTTAATCCAGTGGTGGGTTTCAAAAATTTTTGGGAACCTCTTCTGTAGGTGTGACCTGCTTTCCGGGTCCACTGGTGGAACCTCTTCTAACCGGTTCGGTAGATTTGACGAACCGGCTCTACCGAACTGGTGCGAACCGGTAGGAACCCACCTCTGCTGGAATCCCTTGCATCGGGATGGAGTCGGGGCAACGGAATGGAGCTGTGTATTTACTGGCCAGTTGCCCTTCCCGTTGCCAATGCGGAGTTATATTCAGCAGATTTATTTATTTATTAAATATATTTATATGCCGCCCAATCCCGAAGGACTCCTATATTCTCATCGTGACCAGAGAGAGAAATATCTCTCTCTACCTAGGATTGAACTCAAAGCCTCATGATTGGGAGGCGGGGGCGAGAACTTCACCTCTAGGCGACTGCGCCCACTCGTACCGTCACAAAAACACTGATGGACTTGACCGAAGAGAATATTTGAAACTCGCGGTTGAATTGTGGGGTCATTGATGCTCTCCTTGCTTGATCATTTTCTTGCAGACGTTTAATTACCAAACCAAGTTACAGCATCAGTGAAGCGTCTGCTGGAAAACCACAGAGCTCAGAGAACACCAAGGTACCCCCACATTTGATGGAATATATTCAGCCCAATCTTGAATTGCAAAAAGAAAAAGACTAGGAAAATCAGATTTTTGACTTAGACTAAGGCAATATCGTATTTTTCGGAGTATAAGACGTTCCGAAGTATCAGTATAGCTTTTGGGGAGGAAAAAAAAGAAAAAAAATCTGCTTCTGCCTCTGCCTTGCAGCAAAAAGCTTGTTTCAGTTTCAGAACAGCCTGATTAGCACAAAAAAAAAATCTGCCTCTGCCTCCCAGCAATTTGCCTCCTTTCAGCAAACAACCTGTTTCAGTTTCAGCGCAAGCAACTGATTGTTGGTTGGATCAGCCGCCTGGACGATCAGCTGTTTCAGTCTGCAGGGATTGCCATAGCCTATTGCCACCTCCTCAGGCCGCATTTTCAGCCTCCGCGCATCCCATTTTCCGCCCTTTCCAGGTGGTGGGGATTAAAAAGGGGCCAAAAATGGGATGTGGAGGCCAAAAATGGGGCACGCGGAGGCAGCAATCGGCAATGGCAATCCCTGTAGCCTGAAACAGCTGATGGTCGGGAGGCTGATCCAAGCGACAATCAGCTGCTTGTGCTAATCAGGCTGTGCTGAAACTGAAACAGGCTGTTTGCTGCTTGCTGCAAGGAGGCAAATTGCTGGGACGCAGAGGCCAAAGGATGGGGGGCAGTGGTTGAGCAGGGCTGCAATTGGTGTATAAGATGCACCCAAATTTTCACCTTCTTTTTTGGGGGGGAAAGGTGCGTCTTATACTCCCCAAAATACGGTATATTGTACTTCAACTTGCTTGATCTTGCAAACAGTTTAGCTCTTGGCGCCTCCAGCTGGGGCTAATGGAAGTGAAGTCTAACACATCCGAATGACTTCAGCTTGAGTGGAGAACAATTTCTCTCTATCCATATTCACCGCAGCAAGCTACAATTCCTGTAAAGATGACCCGTTTTCATCCGGAGAAAACCTGACGGCCTGAGCTGCTGTAAGGAGGCAAAATGCTGGGAGGCAGAGGCCAAAGGGTGGGGCCAGTGGGTAGGCGGGGCTACATCCGGTGTATAAGACGCACCCACATTTTCACCCTCTTATATTCTGAAAAATACGGTAGCTAAAATCTGCTTCTGAATCTTGCACCCTCTTACCTGTATGACACCTGACAGCAAGGTGACTGCCACGGCTACTTTCACCCGCATAGCATCTCTGGCGTCGGTCCCGTTGGTCGAGTTGCTGCCCGCCATCTCAAACAATTCATCGGGGACTTCTCTCACTGCCACTCCGCCAATCATCAGGCTGATCACAGCAAAGGTTCCTGCGAGAGGGGGAGGTTTGGCGAAGTCGGGGTTACGGGTAATCGCCGACGTAACCAACCACAATTGAGCCCAAAATTTTCGTTGCTAAGCAGGACGTTTGTTAAGCGAGTTTTGCCCCATTTTACGACCTTCCTTCCGACAGTTATTAAGTAAGTCTGCAGTTGTTAAGTTAGTAATAGGGTTGTTAAGGGAATCTGGCTTTCCCCATTGTCTTTGTTGGTCAGAAGGTCGTAAAACGGGATCACGTAACACCCCCCTCCGGGACATTGTGACCATCATAAATATGAGCTGTTGCCAAGTGTCCGAATTTTGATTGGCAGGACCATACAACAATCCCAAGTGTGAAAAAATGGTCATAAGTCCCTTTTTCCAGTGCTGCTGTAACTGTGGTCACTAAATGAACTGTCGTAAGTCAAGGACTACCTGAATTGCCAACAACATCAACACATGTGAAAGAAAGTGCTTGCATTTTTTTTTTTACTACAAAATAATGTATGGTTTGTACTTAATAACCTGAAAAATTGCCCAAGAGGTTTAAAAGTCTTACAAATGTATGGTGGAGATGGATGGCTAGTCCTTGACTTACGACACTTCATTTAGTGACTGCTCAAAGTTACACCACCACTGAAAAAAGTGACATGATTGTTTTTCACACTTACAATCGTTGCAACATCCTCCTGGCCACGTGATCAAAATTCAGACGCTTGGCAACTGATTCACATTTACGACGGTCGCAGTGTCTTGAGGTCACGCGATCGACTTTTGCGACCTTAATCACCATATTACTAACTTAACACCTGCAGTGATTCGCTTAAGAACTCTGGCAACAAAGGTCCTAAAAAACACAGGGCAAAACAGCTTAAAATTAAAATTCATTTCACAGCTGTCTCGCTTTGTGACGGAAACGTTAGCCTCAATTGTGGTAATCAGTTGAGGACTGCCTGTACAGGTAATTTTGACTTGTGTAACAAAAGTAAAAGCTAAAGGTTCCCCTCGCACATTATGTGCTTGTCGTTCCTGACTCTAGAGGGCAGTGCTCATCTCCGTTTCAAAGCCGAAGAGCCAGCGCCATCCGAAGACGTCTCTGTGGTCATGTGGCCGGCATGACTCAACGCCGAAGGAGCACGGAACACAGTTCCCTTCCCACCAAAGGCGGTTCCTATTTTTCTACTTGCATTTTTACGTGCTTTCGAACTGCTGGGTTGGCAGAAGCTGGGACAAGGAACGGGAGCTCACTCCATTTCGTGGCGCTCGAGATTCGAACCGCCAAACTGCTGATCTTTCTGATCGACAAGCTCAGCGTCTTAGCCACTGAGCCACCAAAGGTAGTCCACATTAATAAGATGGAAAGGATTTTACCCAAGTATATTTTCAAGAACAAAAGTCACCCAAACCAATAGTTCTCAACCATGGCAACTTGAAGATGCATGGACTTCAACTCCCAGAATGCCCCAGCCAGCCTTCCACATCTTTCCCCCTTACTGGCTGAGGCATTCTGGGAGTTGAAGTCCATACATCTTTAAGTAAGGTTCAGAAACACTGTTCTAAATATCAAATCCATTAAGAGAGATACCTATTGATATATGTCTGGAAGTTCCAAAAAATGTATACAGAAAGACAGGATAAAACGAAGAATACAGGCCAAACACTGGAGGAACGGCAGCCAGCGATGCATAGGCTAATCCTGAAAGAAACATTAAAAGAAAAAGGAAAAAGAGAGATGCACATAAGATTCCCCACCAAATTATTAGAATAACCAGTTGCTAAAGAATAATTAAGACAGTTGTAATTTATCAGTGGGTTTTTTTTTTCCCTCCCCAATTTAATTCTCGGTCAGCAATTGGTTTGTATCCGAGTTTTTTTGCAGAAAAATCAACTCTAGAAAGCACATGCAGAAAACTGATTCAGCTGGACTCCTTCACTTCTTTATATTCATAGTAACAAATGAATAAATGTATAATACCGATAGTAGATTCTTTCAACAGGGTGGAAGTTACAAGCAGAACACAAGCAGGAGAGAACAGTTAACGTCTCCTGCATGCGCAGAGTTAAAAAATCAGCTGGCCAGCAATGGACGTGAGCAGTGGTGGGTTTCAAAAATTGTTGGAACCTACTCTGTGGGTGTGGCCTCCTTTGTGGGAGTGGCTTGCCACCCATGTGACCGGATGGGGGTGGCTTGCCACCCATGTGACCGGATGGGAGTGGCTTGCCACCCGTGTGACCGGATATGAAATTATGAATTAGGACTTAGGTCGGTCCAAGTAGCTATTCAGAAGTTAGTGGTTAGAAGCAATCGTAAAGCAAGATATGGAATTAAAACCAGAAATATTTTGTTGGCTATTTGAAAGGGAGTATAATATTTAATATTTAACTGTACACATGTTAGCAGCTGCTGGAATTGTGTTTGCACAACAGTGGAAAAACAGAGATACGTAAATGAATAAATATTCCAATGTGCAGGAATAAATAAATTGACAATTAAAATCAAGGCTTTGAATACTTTTTCACGTGGGATTGGTTTTTGCAATTGCCAACTAACGGAAAGAGAAATTAGAAACCCAAAAGTATGAAAGAAAACATCAATTATGTAAGGAAAGGTCCCTAAAATGTATAAGGAAATATTACTAGATCATTATTAATGCATAGATAACTGCGGGACATTACACACCCAACAGTGGTGGGTTTCAAAAAATTTTGGAAGCTCTTCTGTAGGTGTGGCCTGCTTTCCGGGTCCACTGGTGGAACCTCTTCTAACCGGTTCGGTAGATTTGATGAACCGGTTCTACCGAATAGGTGCGAACTGGTAGGAACCCACCTCTGGACCTGAGCTGTCTCCGCATGCCACCTGTGGCACACAGGTTCGCCATCACGGATTTAGGGTATGGAACCGTGGTAGTATTCAGTGTTTCGGACCGGTTCGGCCGATCCGGTAGTAGCGACCTACGGATGGGGCCGCCCACCTGCCAGGCACTATGCCGTCCTATTTAGCCACATTTTCTAAGCCGGGCACATGCGTGCAAGTCATGTGCTCAAGCAAAGCGCATGTGCGGAAGGCGTGCGCTTGTGTCTCAAGTTTTTGGCGCACGGCGAACCGGTAGTAAAATACTCTGAATGTGGAAGTTTTTGTTTTTCGAAGTGAAAACTCTACTAACCTTGAGGGAGCTGCATAACTCCCGTACTGATTCCTGAGATTACGTCCCCCATCAAATATTCTTTCACGGGGTATTGAGGAAGCCATGTTAAAATCGGGAAAAAGCTATGAAGGACCGATTTGGCTTTCTTGGAAGAACAGCTGAAAGGCAAAAAACAACAACAGAAACAACACGTCATCAGTCAAAAGCAACGAAGCGGTTTCACCCCAAAATTAAAAAATTGATTCTAGGAAATGCGTTTGCTCCTAAGGCAGATCCAGGTAGCCCTTGAATTACGACCCCGATCGAGCCCCAACATTTATGTCGCTAAGTGAGAAATCTGCGAAGGGAGTTTTACGACTTTTCTTGCCACGCTCCTTTCAGCGAATCCTTGCAGTTGTTAAATGGGTCACATGGTTGTTAAGTGAATCTGGTCTTCCGCGTTGACGGCTTGTGAGATGGTCGCCACAGGAGATCACGTGACACCACCACCCCCGTGGACGCTGTAACCATCATAAATGAGAGCCGAGGTGGCGCAGTGGTTAGGGTGCAGTACTGCAGGCCACTTCAGCTGACTGCTATCTGCAGTTCGGCGGTTCAAATCTCACCGGCTCAAGGTTGACTCAGCCCTCCATCCTTCCGAGGTGGGTGAAATGAGGACCTAGACTGTGGGGGCAATATGCTGACTCTGTAAACCGCTTAGAGAGGGCTGAAAGCCCTGTGAAGCGGTATATAAGTCTAACTGCTAAGTTGTCAAGCATCCGAATGTAAATCACTTGACCATGGAGGGGGGGGAATGCTGCAGTGGTCATAAGTGTGGATAAAGTCCTACGTCACTTTTTTCACTGCCGTTGTAACTTTAAACAGTCACTAAGTGAACTGTTGTAAGTCAAGGACTACTTGTATAATGTTTTGAGTAAGCTAGTCATGGGATTTATGGAAGAAACCAGGCACATTAATTGAGGTGTGAACCCAATGAAGTAACGGCCATATTTACCCCTGCTTGTCTGTATGGAAGCGAGATAACAATTTCTGGATTACAGTGAAAACATATTAGTATAGGTAGTCCTTGATTTACGACCACAATTTATTTATTTATTTATTTGACTTATATACCGCTTCATAGGGTTTTCAGCCCTCTCTAAGCGGTTTACAAATTTTTTTTAGCAAATTGAGTCAGCAACTTGCCCCCACAATCCGGGTCCTCATTTCACCCACCTCGGAAGGATGGAAAACTGAGTCGACCTTGAGCCGGTGAGATTTGAACCGCTGAACTACAGATCACAGTCAGCTAAAGTGGCCTGCAGTACTGCACCCTAACCACTGCGCCACCTCGGCTCTTAAAAAATTGAGCCCAAACTTCCATTGCTAAGAAAAGCAGTTGCTAAATTGAGTTGTGAGCCACGTTATGACCTTTCCTGCCACCAGTTAAAGCAAATCCCTGCAGGTATTAAGTGGACCCTATGGTTGTTAAGTGAAACTGCCTTCCTCATTGACTTGGGGAAAGTCAGTGCATGACCCCGGGACACTGGAACGGTCGTAAATATGAGTCAGTTGCCAAGTGGCTGAATTTTGATCACATGGCCATGGGAACGCGACGGTTGTTAAGTGTGAAAAACGATCGTAAGTATTTTCAAGAGTTGTTGCGTCTTCACTAAATCATTTGTAAGTCGAGGGCTACCTAAGTGGGATCCGAAGAATGGCCAGCTCATTCACTGAATGACACCAAGGAGATTTTGCGTCTTACCGGAGAGCATGCACTATCTTTTGATGGAGACACTGAGTTGCTTGGTCCTTCGTATGCAGCTGCTCCTGCAGAGTTCCTTGGCTGTAAATTTGCCTCTCCACATGGTACATGTGTGACGATGCGGGCCGCGTTTCATATTCTCCAGCATGTTCCATAGTACATATTCGATAAATGGGAAGACGGGTGAGGCGTTCCTTCAGGCTGCTACCAAAGGACGTTTTTATAAAAAGATTTGGCACGAAGTGTTTCTTTCTATTTGAGGAAAAGCCACCCAAAAAAGCTTCTCTGCCACTTTTCTCTCTCGAGGAAAAGTACTGAAAGAAAGAAAGAAGAGCGGGAATGAGTAAATTATTATTTTTTGTTTAATTTTTATTTTATCAATTTCATATATACATTCACAATTATATGATCTCATAACTGTTATTAATAATATGTATTTATAACAATTTTTCTCTACAGTTGACAATATACTTGAAGATTGCTTTCTTAACATCCCATAGATCCATCTTATCTTACAACGGTCCTACTTCTTCTTCCCTCCCTCCCTCCCTCTTTCCTTCCCTCGTTTCTTCTCTCCTACTCCCCTTCCTTCCCTCCTTCCTTCCCTCCCTCCTTCCCCTTCCCTCCTTCCTTCCCTCCTTCCTTCCCTCCTTTCTTTTCTCCTTCTCTCCTTCCTTTCCCCCTTCCTTTCCTCCTTCCTTCCCTCCTTTCTTTTCTCCTTCTCTCCTTCCTTTCCCCCTTCCTTTCCTCCTTCCTTCCCTCCTTTCTTTTCTCCTTCTCTCCTTCCTTTCCCCCTTCCTTCCCTCCTTTCTTTTCTCCTTCTCTCCTTCCTTTCCCCCTTCCTTTCCTCCTTCCTTCCCCCCTGAGTAAATTAACAAATCATCCTTCCTCCGAACACTTTTTTTTTTTAGTACAGATTTAGTTTAAACAAAAGTACAAGTAGGCCTTGACTTATAATGGTTAGTTTAGTGACCGTTGGAAGTTGCAACAGCACGGGAAAAAGTGACGGGGCCGTTTTTCACGTGGCCATGTAATCAAAGTTCAGACAGCTGGCCACTGACTCATGTTTATGACGGCTGCAGTGGCCCATCTCCTTTTGCGACCTTCTGACAAGGGGAAGACATATTCACGTTTACGAGCGTGTTACTAAGTGGACAACTGAAAGGATTCATTGAACAACCGAAAGAGGGCGCAAAAAATCCACTTGACAACTGCCTCACTTAGCAACAGAGATTTTGAGCTCCACTGTGGTCGTAAGTTGAGGACTCCGTGCAAAGCTGGTGTGGATTTCACGTTTCTCTTGCGGGCCAAAAGGAAAACATGAACGATACAAAAAAGTTGCTCTGGGCATTGCAGGAGCACACAAAGAATGATAGCACAAACAGAGCTAAAAGGACTTTCTTTACGCTTTCCTTATCCGTCAGATAAAGGCGCTTAATCCCATCCAATCACAGTAAGCTTTTAAAGGATTTACTGCTTCTATTGACCAGCAAACAGGAGACAAATATATTCTACAAAAAAAATAAAATAAAGGAATATCATAGTCTGTCCTGCTCAGGTTCAGCACTACCATTTCAAACAGAGAACACAAAAAGATTGAATAGAACAGAATAACAGAGTTGGAAGGGACCTTGGAGGTCTTCTAGTCCAACCCCCCCCCCCTGCTTAGGCAGGAAACCTTACACCACTTCAGACAAATGGTTATCCAACATCTTCTTAAAAACTTCCAGTGTTGGGGCATTCACAACTTCTGGAGGCTAGTTGTTCCATTGATTAATTGTTCTAACCGTCAGGAAATTTCTCCTCTGTTCTAAGTTGCTTCTCTCCTCGTGCAATTTCAACCAAACTTGGTACACAGATGACTTTACTCTCTGGAAACAAATACTGTGGGGTTAAGACACCCCTAACACCCTTCGTGGTGCGTGTTCTGTTAAGATACAACTTGTTGTACCTTCAAATGGCTTCTACTGTACTGCCATAAAATGGCTTCTGTTGTACAGCGCTGTAGCGTTGTCATGGTAACGGCTTCACAGTACTCCACAAGGGAGCTCCCTCTGGTAAGGGGGAAAATCCAACATTAGAAATTACGTTTGGTCGGGACATTTCCCCCCGCTATAAATAAACACCCAGGCGCCAGGTTATCAACTAGTCATTTATAAAAAATGTGCTTTCATTAAACGTTTGTGCCTGGGAGTGCTAGTATATGATGAAATGGATGTTTATTCTGGGCAAACAACAATAAAAAGGTTATCAATATCCTCTTTCTTTTTTTTTAAATCATATGCTTCTTACATAGCCAGCTGATTAAACATGGAATATTCTACAATTGACCCAAATGTTCCATGATTCATTTTGACAACCGGAGCCTTTGGTTCTTCCTGAAACTGGCCAGCCTGTTTTGACCTCGGAAAAATGTAATTTAATTTCTCCACCAGTCCTCCCCCCCCCCCCCCCCCGCTTCCCCTGTTGTTTCTAGAAACACCAAAGGCCGTATCAAAATGTTCCTTGGGCCGTGTAAAATGTTCCTATCAAAACTATTTTTTTTTAAGGCTGATGGCTTGACCAGCCCATTTCGTTTGGCAGCTTCCACAAAGCAGGAGAACTTTTAAATGGAAATCTTTACCACCCCAAAGTAACAGTACGTCCAAAGGTGAGATTGAGGCTGGGTTACCTAGGCTTGGCCAATAACAAGAGAAGGAGAGGGAAGAACCAATATTTCTGTAGCTCAGGCCGCCAGTTTTTCTCTGGATGAAAAGGGGTCATCTTTAGAGGAACTGTAGCTTGCTGCCGTTAATATGGATAGAGAGGAATTATTCTCCACTCAAGCTGAAGTCATTCGGATGTGTTAGACTTCACTTCCATTAGCCCCAGCTGGATGGGCCAAGAGCTAAACTGTTTGCAAGATCAAGCAAGTTGAAGTCCAATATACCGTATTTTTTGGAGTATAAGATGCACCTTCCCCCCCAAAGAGAAGGTGAAAATTTGGGTGCATCTTATACACTGAATGTAGCCCCGCTCAACCGCCGGCCCCCATCCTTTGGCCTCTGTCTCCCAGCAATTTGCCTCCTTGCAGCAAGCAGCAAACAGCCTGTTTCAGTTTCAGTGCATCCTGATTAGCACAAGCAGTTGTCAGTTGGATCGGCCTCCCAACCATCAGCTGTTTCATGCTGCAGGGATTGCCATAGCCTATTGCCACCTCCGCACGCCCCGTTTTTGGCCTCCGCATCCCATTTTTGGCCTCTGTGTGCCGTTTTCGGCCCCCCACGTGCCTGATTTTCTGTCCATTTCTATCCCTGCCGCCTTGAACGGGTGGAAAATGGGGCACAAAGTCTGAAAATGGGGCGTGTTTAAGGCCCTGCAGCCTTAAACAGCTGATGGTTGGAAGGCCGATCCAACTGACAATCAACTGCTTGTGCTAATCAGGCTGTACTGAAATGGAAATGGGCTGTTTGCTGCTTGCTGCAAGAAGGCAAAGACAGATCCCCCCCTTGTTTTCGTCCCCAAAAGCTAGGTGAGTCTTATTCTTTGGAGCATCTTATACTCCAAAAAATATGGTACTCAAAGGACCAGATTTGGAAACGTGATCCAGAGTACATTTCTGAAATTCCAGTTTACGTCAGGCGTGCACAATATAGGTATGTCCTTCTCCTCTCAAACAGAGAAGGACCTAAAACATCCTGTTGTAATGATTTGTACTGATCTCCTAATTGTGGTGTTGGAGAAGACTTTTGAAGGTCCCTTGGATGGCAAGGAGATCCAATTAGTCAATTCTGAAGGAAATCAACCCTGACTGTTCTTTGGAAAGACAGAAACGGAAGCTTCCAAGGTTTTGGCCGCCAAATGAGAAGAGAGGAGTGCTTGGAGAAGACCCTGAGATCGGGAAAGACGGAAGGCCAAAGGCTGAGATGCAGAGGTGGGTTTCATAGACGTTCACCACCGGTTCACCCCACACACGGCTTGCATGCATGCACACGGCTTCGAAAATGTGGCTAAATAGGACAGCACAGAGCCAGGGCAAGTGAGTAGGCCACCCGTAGGTCGCCACTATCAGTTCGCCCAAACCGCTCCGAACCGGCTGAATAGCACTTCTGATGAGATGGTTAGATAAGGTAATTGATAAGGTAATAAGGTAATGGACATGAATTTGGGCAAATTCTAGGAGGCCCTGGAGGACAGAGGGACCTGGAAATGAGGTCACAAAAAGTTGGACACAACTGAGCAACTGAACAAGAACAAAATACCACTCATTTCAATAAGGTTGTTCCATTTATACAAAACATAGACTCATAGGGCTGGAAGGGACCTTGGAGGTCTTCTAATCCAACCCTCTTCTCATGGCAGGAGACCTTATATCAGCCTGGAGAAATGGCCGTCCAGTCAATTTTTGAAAACCTTCAGTGATGGAGCATCCACAACTCCAGTAAGTAATTCCACTGATTGTTCTCACGGTCAGAAAATGTCTCCTTACTTCTAGTAATTTGCACTTCCCTTCATTCACATTTATTTACAGGGTAGCCCCTAACTCCCTACCACAATAGAGGGGAAGAAAACCATCCATAAGGGGTACAGTCATTAAATGGGGCAACATTAAGTGACTGTACCCAATTTTGTCGCGACAGTTATTAAGGAAGACAGTGTATGATTTGACGTGCAACTTTTCTCTGCTGGCTTCCCATTAATTCTGATTAAGATTAAGATTTAATTTATTTGTATGCTGCCCTTCTCCGGGAGGGACTCAGGGCGGCGAACAACTCAAAAGGGGAAAAGGGGATACAAACACAATACACGTAATTAAAATACACAAGAGTCATACAACCATACAAGTCGAGAGGGGAAGGGAACTCATCAACCCCAGGCCTGCCGGCACAGCCAGGTTTTGACGGCTTTCCGGAAGGCCTGGAGAGAGGTGAGGGTCCGAATCTCCGCGGGGAGTTCATTCCAAAGGGCCGGAGCTGCCACAGAGAAGGCCCTCCCCCGGGTAGTAGCCAGATGGCATTGACTGGTGGACGGAACCCGGAAGAGGCCGACCCTGTGCGATCTAACGGGTCTATGGGAGGTAATTGGCAGCAGGCGGTCTCTGATTGTCAGAAGCTGTCTGAGGTCACAAATGATGATCACTTGTGGAACACTAAGGCTGTTAGAAATGTGTGGCAGTTAGCAAACACCCATATCACACTCACATGACTGCCGGGGTGGTCGTAAGTGCAAAGATTGTTCGTAAGTTATTTTTTTCAACACTGTTGTAATTCCAAGCAGTCGTTAAACAAACATTCCTAAATCAAGGTCTACCGGTAGTTTCCTTCTCCTGTACTTGGGGTGTCCCCTCCTGAGCTATTAACCATGTTTAGATGGGAATCCACCTCTTAGTTAAGCCAATATATGGAACTCTGCTTCTCATTGTGTTCTCAGAGAAACCGTCTCCACTTCTAGCAAATGAAATATGATTCAAATATTGTGGCACACAGAGTACCAATTTACGGTACATCAAGTTTCCTTTGCTAAGTCGATACATAAATGTTGAGATGATGAGTTTTCAGGAAGCGCAGGCATAATTCTTTGTAAGATTTGATAGCCGTTATTATTCTGTAGAGGTTTTAGCTGGAATCGGCTCACTGTAATTCAATGCTTATGAAAGCAATTCTGATTTCCTGTAACAAATATCCAGCAGAAAATGATCTCCTCTAAGAACGTTTCCAGGTTTATGCCTGATGTGCTCAAATACAGGTCTACCTGGCCAGATCCTGTTCAAAGTTGAAATAAATCTGCTCAGGTGTTCGTTTGTATTCTGTGTTTATTTTTACAAATAAGGCTACAAACTTGTCTTTCTAGTTTCCCCACAACAGCCCTGTGAGGTGGGTTGGACTGAGGCCCAGGAACTGGTTCAAAATCAATCAGGCAGTTTCATGAATAAAGCAAGACTAGAACTCACCGTCTCCTGGTGATTGGTCCAAAGTTACCCAGCTGTCTTTCATGGCTAAGGCGGGACTAGAATTCAGAGTCCCCTGGTGATTGGCCGAAAGTCACCCGGCTGGCTTTCATGGCTAAGGCGGGACTAGAATTCACCATCTCCTGGTGATTGGTCCAAAGTTACCCAGCTGGCTTTCATGGCTAAGGCGGGACTAGAATTCATAATCCCCTGGTGATTGGCCGAAAGTCACCCAGCTGGCTTTCATGGCTAAGACGGGACTAGAATTCACCGTCTCCTGGTGATTGGTCCAAAGTTACCCAGCCGTCTTTCATGGCTAAGGCGGGACTAGAATTCAGAGTCCCCTGGTGATTGGCTGAAAGTCACCCAGCTGGCTTTCATGGCTAAGGCTGGACTAGAATTCACCGTCTCCTGGTGATTGGTCCAAAGTTATCCAGCCGGCTTTCGTGGCTACGGGGAGACTTGAACTTACATCCTCCCACGTTCTACTCTGGTGCCTTCACCACGAAACCAAACTGCTTTGAACATACCTTTCATGTTCTTTTCTACCTTTTAAATGTACACACTGCCACAACTGATCACCTTTTTATTTCCTTGCCCACATTTTTGTATGTATGTATGTATGTATGTATGTGTGTGTGTGTGCATATATATATATATATATATATATATATATATATATGTGTGTGTGTGTGTGTGTGTGTGTGTGTGTGTGTGTGTATGTATATATATATATGTTATATTTATGCTGATAAATAAATAAATATAACAAATGTAACAAAAAGGCAACAGTAAAAAATATTGGGTTTCTGTCTGAATGGTCTCTTGTGACGAGCCGAAGACAGAGAGTGGAAGTGTGACCTTCCTCCCATATTTGGGCATACCAGGGGTTGTGACTTTAAATATATATATATATATATATATATATATGTATGTATGTATGTATGTATGTATGTATGTATGTATGTATGTGTGTATGTATATACTAAATACATACACACACACACACACACACACACACACACACATGTATTGTGTCAATGTATTGTATTAGCTGATAAAGGAAGAGAGCCTGTGGCTTAGTGGCTAATATAACTGCCTAATATATAAAAACAGCCCAGGTTCGAATCCCAGTAAGGATATGGCTAGCTGATGAGAGCTAAATAGCTTGAAATAGATCTATACTAGTCTCCCTTTATTTATCAGCATAATTGCAACACACACACACACACACACACACTCAGTTTGCATGGCTGCCCAGCTCACAATGTCCAATTGAAAGCAATCATAAAAAAAAAAATCTAAATGACAAAACGAAGTGGCTACCCAGGACCTCAGTCTATAGCAGGGATGTGCAAATTTGGCAACTTTTAAGGCCTGTGGACTTCAACTCCCAGAATTCCCCAGGGCAGTCATGTTATAACGGCACTGGGAAATGGGACTTATGCCCCGTTGTGGCACTTATAACTGTCACAGCACGCCCAAGGTCATGTGTTCAAGATTCAGGAACTTGGCAACCTGCATGTGTTTACAATGGGAGCAGCCTCCCAGGGCTGTGCGATTGTCATTTGTGATCTTGCCAGCAGGATTCCGACAAGCAAAGCCAATGGGGAGTAGCTGGAGCTGCTTAACGGCTGCACGATTCACTTAACAACAGCATGATTTTCTTAACAGCCATGGCTTTAAAAAAGGTGGTTAAAACCAGACACTTAAAGTTGCTTAAACCTGGCTCAGCCATGAAAATTCTGGCCGTTAAGATGAGGACCGTCGGTGCAATAAAAGCGTCTGGAGAACTTCAGACACAGAAGGAAAAGCAAAAGCAAAAAACAGAAGCAACATTGCTAGAAAAAGTTGATCAGTAGAACAAGAAAATAAGTGAAAGAAAGATTTACAAACCATGGGATTTAAGAGAAGGGAAACAATTTGGAATTCCAGTTTGTTAATTCACCCTAGATTTTATTCACTGTATGGACAGGCAAGTTTAATTTATACCTAAAAGAGCCACAGGCTTCCTAAGTGTCCCACATTTCTCAGTTTACACAATACAATCCTCCACAATGCAGGCCAAAATTTCAGTTGCTAAGTGAGACACTGGTTAAACGAGTTCTGCCCCATTTTGCAACCTTTCTCGCCACAATTGTTCAGCGAATCACTGCCCTGGTTCAATTATAAACAACCCGGTTGTTAAGTGAATCTGGCTTTCCCATTGACTGCATGTCAGAAGTTCGCAAAAGGGGATCATGTGACCCCCCCCCAGGACACTGCAACCGTCGTAAGTATGAATCGGTTGCCAAGCATCTGACTTTTAATCGCGTGACCATGGGGATGCTATCACAGTTGTGTGAAAAACCGTCACGAGTGAGTTTTTTTCAGTGACGGAACTTCAAATGGTCAGTAAATGAATTGTAAGTCGAACGACTACCTGTACACTGAACTGTAGAATAGAAGGATGTGCAACTCACCAAAGTAAACTATGTTGGGTCTATTTTAATTGTGTGTCATAAGAGCCCAGATTAATTGTGGCCATAAACTACCACGATAACTTCTGGTGTGGTTCCTAATTGAAGCAATGGTTTAATTGCAACCTCTGTGTGTAGATAAATACTTTAGTCATCCGATTCTCTGCACACAATTCGTTTGGGTACATAATGTAAAACATATCCTACTGATAAAGCATGATTAAGCAAATTATGCAAGAAAGGAAGAACAGAGAAGGGGGGAAAAATTAAGAAGTAGCTATAAAACAGTTAAAGGGAAGAGCCGGAGAAGAAATCAGGTGACCAGAACTTATAGAAAAATCCAGCCAGCGACTTAAGGGAAAAAAAACAAAACATTTTTTTAAAAGGAGGATGTCAAAATAAAACAGGCAAAGCCCTTAAAAACCAGACCCAAATCCTGGGTTGCCAAAAAAAAACCCCAAACCCTTTTCAAAAACCAAGTTTGCTAAACTCTTCTAAGCTAATCCATCTCACAAGGTAAGACTGCAAAATTCCCGTATAGCAAAAAGTCATAATTTGGTTTCATAATTCAGAATTCCGTGGCTGAATTTGTGAAAGTGAAAAGATCTTTGGTACAAAAAATAAGTAATCGTTTTTGTCCATCATTTGTCTTTAAGGAAAGAAGAGGAAAAAAAAACCTTCCTGTATTAAAATAGCAAAATATCTATTTTTTTTCTCCCCTCCCAAGATGAATTAGATTTGGGAACAAACCTTCAAGAACCCCACATCTCCACTGACTGAGCCAAAGGTGAACCAGATTAACACGTGTTTCCCTCCAACGTCTGAACCAATTTAAAGGGGCATCCCAAAATTGAAAAATAAAGCTGAAGTCCTTCCCTTTGCAGCTGCCCTCCAACAGCGGTCAATCATTGGTCAAGACGCACTTTCAAACACAAACGCTCCAAAACACGCATCTCCAGCAGAGGGTTCACAAGACCGGATTGCTATCACGTCTCGGAAAAGGTCCTTGTCTTCCCCGCAGCCCAGGATTCGGGTGGGTTAAAATGACCCTTACATTTCCAAGTCTTGCGGCGGGGGATGGCAGCCTCGGCCCCGGCCAAAGGGGGAAAACCCCACGGATGCTCGTCTGAACCTGCCGGGAGGGAAAGTCCCGTGCAACGCCGGTGCTCGTGATTTTTTTTTTTTTTTTTGCATTTTTTTCCCTTTTTTTCGCAATTGCTTTTTCATTTTTTACAATTTTTTTCACTTGTTTTCAATTTTTTGCAGTTGTTTTTGCAATTGTTTTCATTGTTTTGCAATTGTTTTCATTTTTTTGCAATTGTTTTTGCAATTTCATTTTTTTTGCAACTGTTTTGGCAATTGGGGGGGGGGGCTTCTTGTTTGCCAGGGGAGGGTTAGAAGCAGAGCGACCCCCGGCCCTTCGCTTGGCTAGGCAGGGATGAAGCCAGCTCGACCTTGCTTCGAAGCAAAGGCATCCATCCCACCGCCCCACAGCCGTCTCCGCATCCCAGCCCAGGGAGGCAGAGAAAGCGGCCGGCTGCCCTGCCCTCCTTTGCCCCCCGCACGCTCCAAGCCCGGCCGGCCACGCGTTGCTCACCTGCGCCGCCTCCGCTCGGCCTGGAACCACCCAACCAGCCGCTGCAACTCGGCTGCTCTTCTCCTCCTCCTCGCCCTAGATCCCTGGGGGAAATCTTGGCCCCGCCCACTCCGCTGGGAGGCCCCGCCCACCGCTCCGCCTGCCCGAAAGGGGGTGCCTGGCAGGCGTGGTGGGCGGGGCCGCGCAGGCCCCGCAGCAAAGGCTGCCGGGAGTGGTAGTTCGCCCTGGGATGAGGGAAGCAACCTTTTGCATTTTTAGCCCCCCTATTTTTCTGTTTTGTGCGCTCTGAAAAAAATAAGGGGGGGGTGTATTTGGAGACCTTTTTTTAGGGGTCCCTTCGAAAGGGGAGGGGGGATATTTGGTGGAAGTGTGGGGGTGCAAAGGGCTGCTCCGGATGGACCCAAATCAAGCCTTGGAACCGCTGTCTGCAACGAAATTTCCCTTTAATGCAGGGGCGGAAATAAACAAACGAATAAAACACATGCATACATACATAAGTAAATAAATTAAATGAATAAATAAATTAAATGAATAAATAAATAAATAAGTAAATACACACATAAGTAAATAAGTAAATAAACAAACAAGTAAATAACTAAATAAGTAAATACATGCATAAGTAAATAAGTAAATAAATAAATAAATAAACAAGTAAATAGCTAAATAAGTAAATGCATGCATAAGTAAATAAGTAAATAAACAAACAAGTAAATAAATTAATTAATTGGATTTTTTAAAAAATCGGATTTTTTAAGTAAATAAATTAAATAAATACCTAAATAAGTAAATGCATACATAAGTAAATAACTAAATAAGTAAATAAATAAGTAAATACATACATAAGTAAATAAATTAAGCAAATAAATAAGTAAATACATACATAAGTAAATAAGTAAATAAATACATAAATAAATGTTATTAATTAATTAATTAATTGGTTTTTTTAAATCAGATTTTTTAAAGTAAATAAAATAAATAAATAAATAAATAAATGCATACATAAGTAAATAAATTAAGTAAATAAATACATAAATAAATAAGTAAATAAATACATAAATAAATAAGTAAATAAATACATAAATTGGATTAAAAATGGATTTTTTAAAATTTAAAGCAGTTTTTTAAAAAAATTAAATCGAATTTTTATTTTTATCCAATTTATTTTAATAAAACGCTTTTGGAGTAAAAAAAATATATCTAAAGATAAGATAGATTTTTTCCGTTTAAGATACATGAACCATTTAGTTTATCCAGCATGAAATTGGAGCTTAGTTACGTAGCACGAGGCTGTATATTCTGCAATCATTGGGTCAGAGGAGAAGCTGCTGCGGGACAGAGATGACAGTGGCTCTTCAAAATATTTAGATTTAAATCGAGTTGATTTTTTTTTCTAGTGATATAAATCATAAACTGCTATCATGTCTCCCTTGGTCCTTCTCTTCCCTAGACTAGCCATGCCCGGTTCCTGCAACTGTTCTTCGTATGTTTTAGCCTCCCTAATCATCCTGGTTGCTCTTCTCTGCACTCTTCCTAGAGT
Organism: Thamnophis elegans; assembly: GCF_009769535.1. Classification (NCBI taxonomy): domain Eukaryota; kingdom Metazoa; phylum Chordata; class Lepidosauria; order Squamata; family Natricidae; genus Thamnophis; species Thamnophis elegans. The sequence goes on from NC_045547.1 coordinate 78,184,831, forward strand.
CTCCACATCTTTATAGTGTGTTGACTATAAAAAAATCCCTTCCAATTCTGTTCTTCGGCTCTTATTTTTCCCGTGGCCTTGCTGTGTGCTGGCTCTTGGGTGATAAGAGGAAGATGTTTAAGTATGAAAAACAGAATTAAAAGTTTATTGAGAATTTCTTCTGTATTTCTAAATCAAGCAAGGGCACGCATGTTGTTGTGATTCATTGCCCCAACAAACTTTAACTTCTCCATCCTGCTTCATCTGGCATGTCTCTACAAGGCTGGATAATCTGTAAGACACGCTGCCCATTTTGGAGTTTCTCAATTTTGGATAGGATGTTTTTGAAGAATATAGAAAAAATATTCCAATTTTAGGATTATTTGGTAGTTCCCAGCAAGCATCATCTGCTTTACTCCCTGGTAAAGGAACCTATCCTGGAGGGGTTTAATTCACACCGTTTAATGTGTGTATGTAAAACAGGCTTTAAATCTTCATCAGATTTGAGATCTAGAATTCCAAAAAAAGCTTAAGGAAGGTGCCACACCCTGATATTTATCATTTGCTTCCAAAAGGGTTCCAGCCTCTTATTTAGCATCAATTTTGCAATTTTGTAAGATCTTAGTTAGATTGGATACTTATGGGAAGGTAATCCTTCTCCTTACTATCCCAGTTCAGCCCAAAATTTATTTTGCTAAGGGAAACATTTGGTGAGTGTGATGAAACGCAAATCCTTTGGCCACCTAATGAGAAGGAAGGACTCACTGGAGAAGAGCCTCATGCTGGGAACGATGGAAGGCAAAAGAAGAAGAAGGGGACGGCAGAGAATGAAGTGGCTGGATGGGGTCATTGAAGCAGTCGGCGTGAGCTTAAATGGACTCCAGAGGAAGGTAGAGGACAGGAAGGCCTGGAGGAACGTTGTCCATGGAGTCACGATGGGTGGGACACAACTTCGCAACTAACAACAACATTCCATTTTATGACTTTTTTTGGCCACTGTTGTTATGCGAATAGCTGCAGTTGTTCAGTTAGTAATCCGATTGTTACGTCAATGAGGCTTCCCCATTGACTTTGCTTGTCAGAAGGTTGCAAAATGTGACCACGTGACCTCCTCCGGACAATGCAGTGGTCATAAATATGAACCAGTTGCCAAGCACCTGACTTTTGATCATGTGACCAGGGGGATGCTGCAACCGCCGTAAAGTGTGAAGAATAGTCATTGGTCCCTTTTTCTAGTGCCATTGTAGCTTTGAATGGCCACTAAATGGACTGCTGTAAGTTGAGGACTATTCGTATTTGCATCTGTGCATGTGTTCCCACCCCTTTCATTTTAAAACGCATTTAAAACAAAAGTTTGTTTTTAAATCTTTAACCTCGAAAGGTAACCCATATGTTGACTGGCTTTATTTCATAATGGCCCACAGCTTTGCGGCATTTTTTAAATGTCCTGTATTATTTTAACGATTGTAGCACAAACTCCCTGGTCAAAAATGTTCTTTGCTTTAAAAAAAATTCTGCGTCCTGAAGAGCAAGGGGAAACTCTCAGGAAACAACAACTGAACTGAAAAACTGCTGTTGTCCTTCCACTGCTGCACCATAGAGAGTATTTTAACTTACTGCACCTGTGCATGGTTTGCCAATTGCACAGTGGAAGATAGGGGAGCGCTTCAGAGGGTCAACGTCATTGCCCAGAGGATCATGGGTTGCCCCCTCCCCTCTTTGGAAGATCTTTAGAGCTCCCACTGCCTTATGTTCGAAACATTCTTGAAGATCCATCTTATCCTGGGCGCCCCCCTTTTTTTTTGAACTATTACCATCTGGCAGACGGTACAGGACAATGAAAACCATGACAAATAGGCTGAAAAACAGCTTCTATCCCAGAACAGTAACTATATTGAATTATACTGTATAGTCAGTGCAATATTAATGCAATATCAGATTCTCAATTTCAATTATATAGAATGTGAAGGATGTGTTTTTGTGCTTTTATTTTATAGTTATGATGTACTCTGAAGATGGGATTTAATTTCGTTGTATGAGGGGCAATGACAATAAACTAAACTGCATGAAATTCAGTTTTTTTAGTGATTCATCTGCGTACTTTCTATTTTCATTGAAGATCACAATTTCATTCTGTGCAGAACGTGTGAACTTACAGGCGGTAACGGCACTTAAGGACAATTTGTTATTGTTGACTTTTAGTACACCTGCTGTTACTTGTGTTATCTCTTGTACACCTCAATGAATCAGACTTTGTGTCAGGTTTCTGAAAGAGGCCCTAATTAATTCATGAGCCTTGAACCAAGTTCCATAGGTGGAAGGAGTAGACATTTTGGTGAGTTACTGACATTTAGTACTGTAAGGAGACCCAGACCGCTCCTGAGTGAAGGAGTGGAACATCTGCCAGTTTGAACTGAGGTAACAGAAAGTGAGGCAACTGGCAGTTGGAACAGAATCCTTTTCAGGTGGGAAGGGGGAGTAGAATGTTTAACCCCTTAGCGTCAGAGCGTGTTAATATAAGGCAACTGGTAGTTGGAACAGAGTTTTTTTCAGGTGGGGAGGAGGAGTAGAACTCCTTAGCATAAGAGCATGTTAATTACTGTATAAGAATTACTAATGATCCGATGGTCAATTCAAAAAATCCTTTCTTAGCGAGCACCTAGAAGCCAAGATGTGCCAAATTTCAAGTTTGTAGGCTTTATGGTTCTGAGATTTTGTGATGAATGAGTGGTATTTGGCTTTTTTATATATAGATTCATAAAAGGGCAGGTAAAAATAACTTTCTCAGTGTAGTTCTGAAAACCCAAATACCACATAGATTCAATGACAGAACATGAGTTTCCCGAAGTTCAATCTCAAGTATAGAACTAGGAGTTAATTTTCAACCAGAGGTTCCATTGGTGTCATAAGGTGAGGATACTAAAACTCTCATGTCCGGAACCTTTAACAAGATTAACAGAGTTGAAAGGGACCTTGTGGGTCATCCAGTCCAAAATAGTTTTGAAATTATATTTTTCAGATCTAGCCTCTCACCCAATTGAAAGAACAGTGAGTTCCAGATACATAAAGTTTAATTAAACAACTGGATGATATTTCATGTACTACGGAAATTCTGAGAGGAATGACTTTAAAAATCATTTTGCGGGAAGCCTTATTTCCCCACCCAAATAAAATGAAAGTAGTGTTTATATTACATACACTGGATGATGTTTGATGTACTTCTGGGATTCTGTTAAGAGTGAATTTAAATGATTTTTGAAGTCATTCTTAGGTCTTTGAAAGAACTGGCAGTTTAAGGCGATTAATGTTATAATAACGACCTTGGATGACTGTTATCCACTATAACATCAAATCCACAATACGTGTATGTTTGGTTTGACTGATCTGCATGTAAAATTAAACCCGAGAAATGCTATTTATTTTTCTGAAACGTCAGCGATTTCTCTTTGCATTAGACAGAACATGATAGCCATTCTATCAATCTTGGTATGAAGAAGGGGAGAATATAGCAAGCCTTCTCAATCCATCAGTTTAAAATTGGGAGGTTTTAAGAATGGAAAACAGAATTGAAGGTGCCTTGAGATACTGTTCTTTTATTGTCGTTTGCATTGGATTATGAAGTGTACACTACTTTACGACGCTTGTGTAAACATCACAGGTGAAGGGGTGGAAATGTCTGTGTTTTATATCCAGGTCTCTCGCTGAAAATGTATGCCAGAGAATAACAGAGTTGGAAGGGACCTTGGAGGTCTTCTAGCCCAACCCTCTTGCTCAAGCAGGAGGTGGTATATCATCCCAGATGGCTGTCCCATCTCTTGTTAAAAGCCTCCTGTGATGGGAGCACCCACAACTTTTGGAGGCAAGTTGTTCAACTGGTTAATTTGCTCTGATTATCAGGAAATTTCTCCTTAGTTTTAGGTCAGTTCTCTATTTTAATAATCTTCCACCTGTTACTTCGGTTCCACCACAGAACCGCAGACGACAAAATCGCGCTCGACGAAAGCGCGTACGTGATGTCATCACAGTGCAACGAAAACATTGCGGAAAATTTAAAATTAAAGCGAAAACCTTACCCTAACCCCCCCAAACCTAACCCTAAACCTTAACCTAACCCTAAACCTAACCCTTAACCTAACGCTAAACCTAACTCTAACCCTTAACCTAACCCTAACCCTTAACCTAACCCTAACCCTAAACCTAACCCTTACCTTTATGTGAATCGGCTTGCTTTAATTTAATTTTAATTTAATTTATTTTTTAATTATTTTCGTCGCGCTGCTGATGACGTGCTGAAAGGTACGCGCTTTCGTCGAGCGCGCTTTTGTCGTCCGCGGTTTTGACGGGTCACAGTTACTTCTTATCCTGCTCTCAGGTGCTTTGGAGAATAGTTTGATACCCCCTCACCCCAGAGGTGGGTGTCATGTACTGTAACAGCCGGTTTGCCAAGATGTGAGCACGAGGGGCAGCAACCACATGGCGATTATATAAGATGGGGTAGTGTTGGGATGGGTGGGCGTGGCCAGCCGCTGGTCGGAAGTACTGGTTCAGCTGAACTAGTCTGAACCAGCAACTGCCCATTTCTCCCCCCCCCCTTTTCTGTGACAACTAGAACAAGGGTCTCCAACCTTGGCAACTTTTAAGATTCTGAGGAATTCTGGGAGTTGAAGTCCACAAGTCTTAAAGTTGCAGTTGCCAAGGTTGGAGACCCCTACACTAGAAGACTATATAGTGCTGCAAATATAGATGATGTGCATTTCTGGAGCTGCTGGTGTCATACGCATCCCCGGTGGAAGCAGGAAATCTTTCTGCTTTACAGGAAGTAAATTTTCTCAGCAGTTTTTTTTAAAAAAGTCAGCACTATTCCGAAACATTGACTTGACAAGCTACGTGTCCTGTGATGAGTAATGCTCAGCAGTCCTCTTAACACAAAAGAAGAAATAATAGAGGCATATCTGATTGCATTTGTCGTCTCTCCTGCCTGCTCCTATCACTTTCTAAACAAATGGAATGGCCAAAGGGAGAATGATTTAAGTAATTGTTTTACAATCGGGCCAGGCCGTAGATGTTGCAATGAAATGAAAGTCACTGCATTCTTCTCTCTTCTTATCATTGCCAAATGTTAACTGCATTCTAATAGATATCTTAATAGTACAAAATGTGCTGGTAACACATTTTAGGAATTGCAGAAGGGAAATTCCCCTTTGCTCTGCTAACAGCTAGAAACATCAGGAGTCACAAGGTGAGTTTGTTCTCTATTTATATCTATCTATCTATCTATCTATCTATCTATCTATCTATCTATCTATCTATCTATCTATCTATCATCTCTATATCTATATCATCTATCTATCTATCATCTATCTATCTATCTATCTAATCTAATCTAATCTAATCTAATCTATCTATTAGATAGATTTATTATTTTTACAAGTAACAAACAACTCAACATACCGTTGTCCTTCCTCCTATTTTCCCCACAACAACCCTGTGAGGTGAGTTGGGCTGAGATTGATTGGCCCAAAGTCACCCAGCTGGATTTCATGCCTAAAACAGAACTAGAACTCTCAGTCTCCTGGTGATTGGTCCAAAGTCACCCAGCTGGCTTTCATGCCTAAAGCAGGACTCGAACTCTCAGTCTCCTAGTGACTGGCCCACACTCACCCAACTGGCTTTCATGCCTAAAGGAAGACTAGAACTCTCAGTCTCCTGGTGACTGGCCCACAATCACCCAACTGGCTTTCATGACTAAAGCAGGACTCGAACTCTCAGTCTCCTGGTGATTGGCCCAAAGTCACCCAGCCAGCTTTCATGCCTAAAGCAGGACTCGAACTCTCAGTCTCCTGGTGACTGGCCCACAATCACCCAACCGGCTTTCATGACTAAAGCAGGACTAGAATTCAGTGTCTCCTGGTGGCTCAAAGTCACCCAGCTGGCTTTCATGCCTAAAGCAGGACTAGAACTCACATTCTCCTTCTTTCTAGCCTGGTGCCTTAACCACGATACCAAACTGTCTAATTCCCATATACATACCACGCACAAGTATTGTTAATTAAATTGTTTATGATCTGTATTTGTAGAAACTCTCCCAATTTCACCACACTAAACATTGAAGTTTACCTGGATAAACATTGAAGTTTACCTGGATAGATATAGAACTTCTGAAAAGATTATATTTGCTTATTGGGGGGGGAAATGTCACACCTGAAGCAGTCAGATGTTTCACGTCTATGGAGATTCTCAGTCATCCAGGTCATAGTTCTCCCGAAGTCCTTTTTTTTTTTTCTCAAAAGGCAACTGGACTTGGTTTTTTCCTTGAAGAGACCGCCTGCTGCCAATTACCTCCAATAGACTGATCAGATCCCACAGATTAGATCTCCTCCGAATTCCATCCGCCGGCCAATGCCGACTGGCGACTACCCGGAGGAGAGCCTTCTCTGTGGCTGCTCCGACCCTCTGGAACGAGCTCCCCGTGGAGATTCGAACCCTCACCACCCTCCAGGCCTTCCGCAAAGCCCTTAAAACCTGGCTGTTCCGACAGGCCTGGGGCTAAAGAGCTTTTGTCCCCCCTCCTCGAATGTTATGGTTGTTGTGTGTTTTAAATTGTATTGTTATGTTCGTCTTTTATTCCCTGTCTGTACCCCCTTCCCTGACTGAATTGTGAGCCGCCCTGAGTCCCCTTCGGGGAAAAGGGCGGCATATAAATGTAATAAATCCAATCCAATCCAAGATGTTTCACTTCTCACCCAAGAAGCTTCTTCGGTTCTGGTTTCTGACACAACTTCTGACAGAACCGAAGAAGCTTCTCGGAGAAGCGAAACGTCTCCAAGGGAAAAACAAAAACAAAATCCAGTTGCCTTTTGAAAAAGCACCTTCGGGACAAGTCAGGTATTTCCAACCAGAGGATCTTGCTAATATTCCCATTTTTCTGAATTGTCTCTTTTCTTAATGCAAATTTCCTCATCAACGTAGAGCTGTAAAAAAAACAATAATTCATCATCAGATTTTTCTCCAAAGTCCACTCTTTCTCTTTGGTATAAAATCGTGAGGGGGAGAAAAGCCGGCCTAAATCATGGGTTGACATCTTTATTGAAGCATGGAATTTTAGTCGACTCCTTGGAGAGTGAAAGTTTACAGACAGTTAAGAGAGTGGCGGGGTCATAAATTGTGTTGCTGGTGGGGAGGACAGTACCCAAGGTACAGAATGAAGCCCCCCCCTCCAAAAGGAAACCACAAAAAAACACGAAGAAGAAAAAACGTTCCACTGTTTACAAATCACTCCATTACTACCGAGAGCAAATGGCAGCTACTGTTAAGTAACGCATCCGCGGAGGACAGCTGTACTTCTCAACAAGGAAATAGGAACTTCTGTTTCGGTTACCACAAACAATGATTAACAAGGTAGACAAGGAGAAGGAATGAAGGACATCATGGTCTCTCGTACAATGGCTTTTGAGATTATTATTATTTTTTTTTTTGAGTCCGGCGTTCGTCGGCTTTATGTATAGCGTCGAAGTTCTTTAAGTTGTGCAGACGTCACTTGTGCTCAAGTTGCAGAAGAGGATACAGAGAGGACGAGAATAACTTAATCATATAAAATATGATACAGAGCCAAAATACAGTGCATTTAAATAATGAGTTGTACTTAATATCGTAGTTTTCCCGACGTTAAATATTAAGTCTTTGTGTGCTTACACGCTTGTTTTTTTCTTCTTCCTCTTCTTCTTTCTCCTGTTCAAAACAGTCGCTTTACTTCCAATACTGCCACTGTAACTGGTATTACAACAGAATCACAATTTTTTTTTCCACAGACACAACAACATTCAAAAACATTTACCTATGAGAAAAATAAGTTCGCTTCCCATGAGGATCACAGTGAGAGAAAAAAAAAAAACAGGGCGTAACTTTCTGCCTTGAGGGAGGCTTTCAAAATATACCTCCAGGAAGGAAAAGGGTGCGGATGTGTGGGTGCGGAGAAAAAGTCCTCGTAAATCAAATTGGCGGTGAGCGGTTGAAGGGAATTGAAAGCAAAACGTCACAGGTTGGGGGTGGGGGAAAGGGGGGTGGGGAAAGGAATGTCTTTTTCTTCACGGGGATCGCCTAAGAAGTGACCTTCGTCTTCTGTTGTAGAAATGCCTGAGCCCGTGTTGCCGTGAAAAATTCATCATGTAATTTTGTTTGCGAGTGCTGCACAGCGGAGAGAAGGACGAAAGAGAAGAGCGTCACTTGCCTTCGACCACGAACAGGGCGCTCAAATGCACAACGCGTAGACCGCCGCTCATCTTTCGACCGCAATACGAACGCGGCCTTAAAGCAGAGGTGGTATTTTACTTACCTTCCCTACCGGTTCGCAAATGTGAGCCCATGAGCTTTTGGGACCTAAATGGGATGACATAGAGTCGTGGGGGTGGGGATGGGCAGGCGGGGACCCGCGATTTCGGGCGAACTGATCCGAACCGGCAGAATACCACCTCTGCCTTAAAGCGATTCCTTTCAGGCAGGCTTACAACCATTTGTGGAGGGGCCATTCCAAGGGACTCAAATGGCACTGAAAGAAAAGAGACCTAAAGGTGATTTTCACACTTAGGACTGTGGCAGAATCCACCCGCCCTGGTCTCCCGATCAAAAAACAGGAGGGATGTATTTATGACCGTTGCGGGTCATGGGATCATTATTTGTGAGCTTCCCAGCAGTCAAGCAAAGCCGTGGTTCACTTAACGACTGTATGATTCACTTAACAACGGCAGCCGTTCGCTTAACGATGGTGGCAAAAAAAAGTAAAACGGAGCAAAACTCACTTAACAACTGCCTTAGCAGCAGAAATTTGTGGCTCAATGGTGGCCACAAATTGAGGACTATCTGTACAATTCTATCGCTCTGCTTATTGTTTATTTACCCGTTTACTGCCTACACTACCATGTGTTTCAAATGATGCAGAGGCTCTTTTGACCTGTTGTGACTCTTTATCAGTTACGTTCTTTGAGATGAACTTAACCGAGCTAATTTCTTGAAATTTAAATAAGCCGCATGATACATTAACTCTGCTTGCTGCTATATTACACTGCAATTCGTTTCGGAAACTGAGCAAAAGTTTTTCAGCGGTATAACCGCCTGACCTCAGATCGAATGGTTGCCGATTCATACATGCAAATATATACCTTGTTTAAAACATACCAGGGAATAAATCAAGTTGCTAAAGAGAGAATGAAGTATTGGGAACATAAAAGAATAGATAAAGGATAACTATATAATGGGCAAATAAGGATGCCCAACATTAAGCTACATATTTCTATGCTCTAATGTGACTTTGGAGCAACACGCATTGATTTAATTGCAGTTACTGGAAGCTGGTGGCGAGTGGTGCGGTGGCTTAGAGGCGGAGCCCTCACCTCACAATCGGGAGGCTGTGAGTTCGATCCTAGGTAAGAGGCAGATATTTCTCTCTCTGGGCACACTGAGAGTATATCTACTGAACAAAACTCTGCATTGGTGACCGGTAGAGCATCCGGCCATTAAAACTCTCTGCCCAGACTCCACCCCACAGGGGATTCTGGAGTAATTGACGATGATTGATGATGACTGTAGGCTGGTGATAACACTGATGTTTGCAGCTTACTTAAATAGATATAGTCTAAAAATCGACATCACCACCCCACAGGGGATTCTGGAGTAATTGACGATGATTGATGATGACTGTAGGCTGGTGATAACACTGATGTTTGCAGCTTACTTAAATAGATATAGTCTAAAAATCGACATCACGACTGAAGTATTTTTACATTATTCGTTGGTATATCCAGTTTTATAAATCTCAGTTTATTTATTTAGTTGCTTGGGAAATGACCCGGGTATATACACAAGTAATCCTCAACATATGACCGCAACTGAACCCTAAACTTCTGTTGTTAAGCAAGACATTTGTTGTGAGTTTTTGCCCTATTTTACGATCCTTCTTGGCACAGTTGCTAAGTGAATCACTGCAGTGGTTCAGTTAGTAGCCCGGTTGTTAAGTGAATCGGGCTTCCCCATCGGCTTTGCTCGTCAGAAGGTTGCAAAAGGAGATCACACGACCTATACGGGAGATTGCGACCGTCATAAATACGAACCAGTTGCCAAGCATCTGAATTTTGATCACGTGCCACTGGGATGACGCAACAGTCGTTAAGTGTGAAAAACGGTCACAAGTCACTTTTTTTCAGCCCCGTTGTAACTTTGAACAGTCACTAAACAAACGGTTGTAAGTTGAGGACTAGCTGTCAAATCAACATTTGCTGAAATAATGGGAGCAAAAGTTAATTCCTGCGCCATGCAGCCTTTCGGCCTCTAGATGGCAGTCTAACACTGTGACTGAGTGGCCAATTACAGATTGGCTGCATTGTGTGATCTCTCTCTCTCCTATCAGTATGTAAAATCTACCCTCTCCCAATACTTTTGCCATGCTAAGAAATCACATTTCACCTTTATACCCACTTGTGAGCCATGCTGTCTTATTTAAAGCTACAACAGAAAGTGGCACTCCTTAGTTAACTTAACAGAGAATAAAGGAAAGACATTCTGGGATCAGATTAAGATCTATACCACTCCTGCTATAAACTAATTTGTTCTCCATTATTAGGAGTGTCTTGGGTCATTAGAGGTATTTGGGAGTTATTTATAAATCAAAAAGAATCATACGCTTCGTAGAACCAGCCTCTTGAATTGTCCCCACTGGTCAAGCTGGAAGACCATGTGGAGATGCCCAGAATTAATTCCATTATTTGGATGGGGCTTTAATCCTCCAATCATAGGATAAACCAGGGGTCAGCAAGCCACGGCTCTGGAGCTGCATGTGGCTCTTTCATCCCTCTGCTGCGGCTCCCTGTCACTGAACGGCTCCACAATTGATAGGGCTTTTGGTTAGGACAGATAGAGGAAAAAGGATGCCGTGCTAAGAGGAGACTCTATGGTGGGGGAACTGGTCTTCTGGTCAGCTCTAGCATTGAACGTGGGTTAGGATCTTTGTGGTTCTTTTGAGTGTTTAAGGTTGCCGAACCCTGGGATAAAACTATTGGCTATCTCCTAGGCTGGAATTTCTCAAACGTGGCAACTTTTAAGACCTGTAGGTGGTGCGGTGGTTAAATGCAGCACTGCAGGCTACTTCAGCTGACTGCAGTTCTGCAGTTCGGCTGTTCAAATCTCACCGGCTCAGGGTTGACGCAGCCTTCCATCCTTCCGAGGTGGGTAAAATGAGGACCCGGATTGTTGTTGGGGGCAATATGCTGACTCTGTAAACCGCTTAGAGAGGGCTGAAAGCCCTATGAAAGCGGTATATAAGTCTAACTGCTATTGCTATTGCTAACTCCCAAAATTCCCCTCTCCGGCCATGATTTTAATTAACATTTGCAAAAAAACAAAACCCAAACCCCCAACTTCCCTTCAAAATTAGCGAGGCAATTAAGAAAGTAAAACTAATCAACAGCCATGGACCAAGATCAAAATAGCTAAACTTTCGTGTTCATTGAAAACCAGTAACATTTTGACCCTGGGCTTATTTTGTAGATTGAGGGATCTACACAAATTATGTTCAAAGAATGTGCAATTATATGTAGCTAGACCAGGGGGTGTCAAACTCAATTTCATTGAGGGCTGCATCAGGGTTGTGTTTGACCTGGGGGGGGGGGCTAGGGTGGGTTGTTGGGGGCAACATCTGTAAACTGCTTAGAGTGGATTGTAAAGAACTGTGAAGTGGTATATAAGTCTACTTCTCTTTTATTGCTATTTCTGGAGCATGGGGAACATGGGTGCATGATGAAGAGGGAGTAGTGGGCCTCTGTCAATTTTTTGGGGGTGAAAATATTATGGAATTGGTGCCCCACTGCCTTCTTCTCAAGGTGTTCCTTCTGTCCTACAACCCTAGAATTTCCCCGGTGGTCTCTTAGGCCTGACCTCTGCTTAGCTTCCCAGCCCAGAGGAGGCCAGCTAGAAGAAGTCAACAGATATATTTGAAATAATTTATCTGACGCAGGCTTGAGTTGGAGCACCTTCCTTAAAAGCTTCTATTTTTTAACCACAGTGGCGCAGTGGTGAGAGTGCAGTACTGCAGGGCTACTTCTGCTGACTGCCAGTTGCCTGCAATTTGGCTGTTCAAATCTCACCAGGCTGAAGGTTGACCCAGCTTTCCATCCTCTCGAGGTGGGTACAATGTGGACCCAGATTGTTTTGGGGGGGGGGGGGCAATAGGCTGACTCTGTAAATCTCTTAGAGAGGCCTGCAAAGCACTGGGAAACGGTGTATAAGACAAAGCGCCATTGCTATTATCTAAGCTGTGGCGGCGCAGTGGTTAGAATGCGTTATTGCAGGCTAATTGTGCCGACGGTTAGTTCGAACCTGGCTGGCTCAAGGTCAGCTCTCATAATTAGATTCCTTCCTTTTGTGAGGGGGAAATCCCTTCGTTTTCCTTTTGAATTTCGGTAAACATCGAACAGATCCAACCAACAACTTTCAAATTCCAATTATTTGGCATGCAAGTATCTAGGGCCCCAAGGCCCAACTCAGGACTACGATACCCCTTCAGGTAAGACTTTCAGGGTTTGACACGAGTGCTGAAGCTGAGCAACTTCAGCTTCAAACAACAATATCAGTATTAGTGAACGGAATGATGATCATTGAGAAGATATGGAAGCTGCACTGATATTGCAGGAATGAAGTCACTTACCTTACTCTAGTGTAAAACCAATGACAGCAAATAATGAAATACAACACAAATTAGAAAATGTATTTCAATGCATGCAGCACTGTGATTAGTCATAAAAGCTTGATGAGGCTTAGAGGCAATATAGGATTTTTCATCTCTTTTGAAAATAAAAATTGAACAAATTACTTTCTGGTTGAAAGATTTAGATCCTCTATAGTTGCAATCATTCAAATCTTTTTTTTATATAACCATGTCTTATATAATATTTCAGAAATAAGACTTACAATATTTAAAAAAAGTTGGCATAAGTAATGGGCAAGCTAGCAGGAAGCTGCAAAAATGTAACATTTCCTTTTCTAGTTGAAATAAGTTATATATATATATATATATATATATATATATATATATATATATATATATATATATATATATATATATATATATATATGTTTTCGTAGATTTTCGTAGTATATATATATATATAAATAAATAAAATAATATTATTTTGGGTATATATCAACACGATTCTGGACTAAAGAGATGAAGCAAAGGAAGATAGCCACTTACATGAATGTACATTACTACTGATAAGATATTTAAAAAAAGATCTTTTCCCCCAAATTTTTGCAATCCCTTCACCTTTAAAATTCTTGTGCCAAAAGATACAATTTTAATCATGAAAACTAAGACATATATATATATCTAAAGGTTAACTGCATGCCTCTTATTCCAAATATTGCGATTCCAGCATTCAGTTTCATGACAAATCTTATAAAAATATTTTACGTCATTATAAATATTTTATATTATTCATAATAAAAATATTTTGGAGGCTGCTCTCAGGTTTCTGTGCAATTCATGTTTTGGTGCCATTACAATTACAAGTTAGGAATGGGAAAAATGAAACCTCAGCGGGTCTGTCAATCTCTTTTTGTCTTAATAAAATATATTAAGCGCAAATGTTTATATTTTCTGTTGAAGTGCTTCTTATGGAAATAATCAGAAAGGAGTGCTGGGATCTTGTTGTAAGCAGGCAGGGTGTGGGCTTTGATTGGGGAAGGACTGACATGCACTGCAATTATCGCTTTGATTGTAAACTATTTTTACAGACTAAATACACACAAAGGGAGAAAAAAAAACTATTTAGAAAAAAAGGAGTTGTGTTTTGATAGAGGTCCAACAGGTTCCCATGACTTTAATCAAAGTGATGAAAACATGGAGGTCTTCTCCTCCTGCTCCCAAGCTCCACCCCTTTGAGATAGGCGGGTGATGTCACAATGCCGTATACAAGAGAGGCAGGGTTTGCCTTGCAATGGCGGGAAGGATGCTGCTTTCATCAGGCTGATTGGTTTGGCACAGACGGGTTTGGCGTCTTTCTGTGCAATGTTAACGATAAGCTAAATATACCGCTCAAGGGTTTTTTTTCCCCCCAACGGACTGTTCTGCAATCAGAAATGCCTTTAAAGTAAACTCTCTTGAAAGCCACTATAATGTTAGTTTTAAAAAATTGACTCAACCACCAGCCATCAATCCTACTTAAATAGGACTTAATGCAATGTTGGTCCCAGGCAATTTTCTTAATTTTTTATTAGCAGATCTGGAGGATATTACAAGATATTAGGTTGGTCAATTGCCTGTCTATTTATCACTATATCTCTGTGTCTTCTCTCTCTCTCTCTCTCTCTCTCTCTCTCTCTCTCTCTCTCTCTCTCTCACACACACACACACACACACACACACACACACACACACACTTCTGTCTGTCTATCTTCTGTCTGTCTCTATCTATTGTCTGTCTGTCTATCTATCTATCATCGTCTGTCTATCTAATCTATCCATCTATCCATCTATCCATCTATCCATCTATCCATCTATCCATCTATCCATCTATCCATCTATCCATCTATCCATCTATCCATCTATCCATCTATCCATCTATCTATCTTCTACCTACCTACCTACCTACCTACCTACCTACCTGTCTCTGTCTGTCTGTTTGTCTGTCCGTCCGTCCATCCAACCATCCATCCATCTATCTATGTATCTAATCTCGTCTAAGAAACATGCCTCAACTGGATCTCTTGAGCCCAAACTTCATCTGTAAGAATACTAGACTGGGCTATTTTAAGGTAAAGATAAATGTTTCCCCGCACATATGTGCTAGTCGTTCCCGACTCTAGGGGGTGGTGCTCATCTCCGTTTCAAAGCTGAAGAGCCAGCCCTGTGCGAAGATGTCTCCGTGGTCATGTGGCCGGCACGACTCAACGGCGAAGGCGCATGGAACGCTGTTACCTTTCCACCAAAGGCGGTTCCCATTTTTCTACGTGCATTTTTTACATGCTTTCAAACTGCTAGGTTGGCAGAAGATGGGAAAAGTAACGGGAGCTCACTCCATTTTGTGGCGCTAGGGATTCGAACCGCCGAACTGCCGACCTTTCTGACTGACAAGCTCAGCCCCTGAACCACCGCGTCCCTTCATGGCTGTTTTACTAGACCCCAAAAATCTAAAGGTTCTAGATCTAATTCACATTCCAAGCCCATTACAGGTAGTCCTTGAGTTATGACCAGAACTTCCATTGCTAAGCAAGATGGTTCATAATTGATCCATGCCCAACGTTATGACCGTTTTTTTGCCACAGTTGTTAAATGAAACACACGGTGGTTAAGCAAACCCAGCTTCCTCCATTGACTCTGCTTGTTAGAAGGCAGTTGGGAAGGACACAAGTGGTGATCACATCAACCTGGGATGTTGCTTGCCCCCATCGTGAACTCAAGTTGCCAAGGGCCAACTTTTTAATCTCATGTCCATGGAGACCCTGTAATGGTTGTAAGGGTGAGGACTACTCACAAATCCACTTTTTCAAAAGAAAAAGGGCATGAATACTTTAGAAGGCTTATAGAGTGTTCCTGCCCCCCCCCAAATGAGCAAAAAAGGGCCCATTTTTCATGAAAATGGACCCATTTATTTATTTTAAAAAAGGCATGAATAGCCTTTAGGAGGCTTTTGCGAAAAACGGGCAATTTTTGGGAGGGTTGCAGAGTGCAAAAACTTTTTTTTAATTTGCCTCTTCAAAACCTTGGTGCGTCTTATACTCGAAAAATATGGTAATCTCTCTCTCTCTCTCTCTCTCTCTCTTAAAAAAAATCCTTCTATGGCAGGGGTCCTCAAACTTTTTTAAACAGGGGCCCAATTCATGGTCCCTCAGACTGTTGGAGGGGGGGGCTGGATCGGCTGGCCGGGCGTGGCTATGTGGTCATGTGACTAGGTGGGGGGGTGGCCAATTTAACAGTCCATTAAACAATGCACACAAATTAAACTTTAATTTGTTTGGCTCCTGGGGGTGTTTTAATTGCTTTTTCCCCCCATGTTGTTCTTTTGCTGGTCTTTTCTTTCAATTACATGGTTTTTTCCAGTTGTTTAGGAGTCTAGTGGTCCATTTCAGGAAACTTGGTTTCGCAGCAATTCTTCTTGGCCCCAAGAAGCTTGAGAAATCTCTCCCCCTCTCTCTCTCTCTCTCTCTCTCTCTCTCTCTCTCTCTCTCTCCCCCCTCTCTCTTTCTGTCTCTCTCTGTCTCTGTCTGTCTGTCTGTCTCTCTCTCCCTATCTCTCTTTATCTATTTTCTGGAGGTGGGGGAGGTGAAAAACGGCCCATTTTCACCTGTTTTCTGGCCTCCTGGGGAGTTTGTTCACCCCGTTTTCAGCTCCCCCACCTCCAGAACATCTCTGTAGGCCAAAATCGTTGGCCTTACTGTTCAATTCCAGCCCGTGCGGCTTCTGAAGGCAAGTCCTGCACTCAGCTGAAGGCTGGGCGGGGCAATGTAGGCGGGGCATCTTTGTGGTCCTGCACGGGCCGAATTAATGGCTTCGGTGAGCCACGTGTGGCCCCCCCGGGGCCGTAGTTTGAGGACCCATGTTCTACTGCTATACAATCCTGTGGACAATCTGCCCTGTCCGTGTGTGTGTGTGTGTGTGTGTGTGTGTGTGGCTCAAAAGTTATTTTTTTTAAAAAGTGTTGGCACCAACTGTTCTAACTTTCTGTTTGCCTTTTATATTGCCCCTCTTTTATTCCTCTTTTCCTCGGTTTAAATTAGTCTGGGAAGAGGTCCAGGAGACGGAAGAATAGAGAGGATTGTTAACTGCAATCCAAGCCGCGTTCCCGACTGATAAAATCAATAGTGAACCACCTTATGAACCCACTGTGATAATTGTCTCCTGCTCATCAAGATCTTCCGATCCCAAAGCAAAAGATAATAATAAGCTACGCTGCAAAATTACAGGAAATGAATAGCATTCCAAGGCTGGCATATGCATCCGTCTGTCTGTCTGTCTGTCTGTCTATCTCTCTCTCTCTCTCTCTCACTCACTCTCTGCCAATATGCTCTAGTGGGATAAAAGCAACAGATAAAATATCAAGGTGCTATAGGCAAATATTTTAAGTCAGACCAAGTTGAACGAAGGGTCTAATCAGCTCTGGGTATCACTGCCCAGTTGCTTTTATCCCAAAAGCACGATGCATTTTTTTCCCTACAGTTTTTATATAGTTGCAACGAATTCTGAAACTCGCTTTGGTTGCATGGCAAGCTGTATAAACTGAATAAAATTTTATGGATAGCTAGAGATACAGGGCAACTGGGAAAAAAAACCTCTTTTGTGATGTGTTTTAGAGACAGAAAAAGACAAGAGAGTGCATGCATCACTGAATAATTTTAATCTGTTTTATGATGTGCTTTAGACAGACATAGATGATAGGTGATAGATAGATAGATAGATGATAGATATAGATAAGATAGATCAATCAATAGACAGATGATAGATAGATAGATAGATATAGATGATAGATAGATGAGAGAGAGAGAGAGATGAGAATGAGATATAATGAGAGAGGGAGGGTAAGCATATAACTGAATAATTTTAATTTGTTTATGATATTTGTATTTGTAACCCAATCCAAAGGGCTCTTTAGCAAGAATCATAATACAAACAAAACTTTGATATGTTTGCATGTTAGTAAGGTGTAAAAATTCAATTTCTCCCCCATTTTCTTTCATTCTTTTTTGTCTTTCTACAACTTGCTTAAGTCACAATATTCTAGGTGTAAAGGTTTTCCCTGTCCACTCATCTCTGTTTCTGAGCCGAGGGAGCCAGCATTGTCCGAAGACACTTCCATGGTCATGGGGCAAGCATGACTAAATACCGTGGAATGCTGTTTCTTCCCCACCAAAGGGGTACCTATTTATCTACTCGCAGTTGCATGCTTTCAAACTGTTCGGTGGGTTGGAGCTGGAGCAAGGAGCGGGAGCTCATCCCGTCATGGGGCGCTCGGATCTCAAACCCTGCCAGCTTTCAAGCTGACAAGCCCAGCATCTTAACTGGGAATCACTGCGTCACCCCCATAATATTCTAACTCGTTTCTAATAGAAAAAGGAACTCTTCAAGAACTATACATTTTTACAATCAGAACATTATTTCTGCCTTGGATAAAAGGTACTGGATGAATCAGTAATAAGGTATATTTTCATGTGTAGTTTAAATATTAGAAGTTGATGTGATGGAGGCCAAGCTTAGCAAAGAGTGTGGTTTAAAAATAACAACAACTAGGCAGGCCAGCTAAGCGTGAAAAATTACCAATTATTGGATAAAGGCTACAGTTTAAGTGTGGCATGGATGCCATGCAAGCTGGTGCTTTCTGGTGCCAAAAATAATAATAATAATAGCAGAATAAACTAGGCATCTTAAGCTGTTCTTGTCATCTTCACTTGTTTAAATTAGGGCTGTCCATAGATCGATAGAGATTTTTTTTTTGATAGCAAATTGAATGCCTTCCTTTGGAACTAATCAATGGCGGCTGGGTTTAAATATTAGTGTTGAAGATAGATGGGTGTGGCAATGACATTTTGGTCAAAGGTAAAGAGATAAAAGATTTCAATTCCGACTCCAGGGGGCGGTGCTCATCTCCATTTCTTAGCTGAGGGAGCCAACATTGTCTGAAGACCCTTCCGTGGTCATGTGGCCAGCATTATGCGCCAAGTTGCAGAGAAGGCTGTTGTCTTCCCACCGAAGTGGTACCTATTTATCTACTCTCATTTGCATGCTTTAGAACCGCTAGATTGGCAAGAACAAGTAACAGGAGCTCACGCCATCATGAGGTGCTTGGGTCTCAAACGGCTAACCTTTCAGTCGATGAGCCCAGTGTCTTAACCACTAGGACACCATGTCCCCAATTTCAACAATGCTCACTGTAATCTCCAGTCCAAGTACGTGGAATTTGCGAGGGTCCTGCCCCCCCCATTTTTTTTGTGGGGGGGAGGCTGAGCAAGGAGGAAGAGATCCATGGAGGAAGAGATCCATAGATCCTAGCCAACAATTCTAAGCCAAAGAAAGTTAGCTGCAATTACATCATCTTAGTCTACTGGGCTTAGCTGCAAAGACTATAAGTGGCATGAGTGAAACATGGCCAGCTACAGGCCTCTTCGTTTCAACTTGTCATAGAGTAAAGAAGAGGAGATGTTGGCTCCAAATGGGTTAATTTAAAATTTAATTTAAAAATGAAACTTCTGCAGTTTCACCGGAGCATTGCGACTCTGGAAACTTTCCAAGGTCATATAAATAAGATGTGAAGAAGAAGGCAGATGGTTCCCATAACAAAGAGAACTCGTTGATGTGGTCTATCTGGAAGCCTGAGGGTTGGGCTGGGAAATTCATGGTTTAATATTGTGAACTGGTGCCTTAGAAATTCAGAGTTAGTTTTAAGGGTTGGGCTGGGAAATTTATTGTTTAATATTGTGAACTAGTAGTGCCTTGGAAATTCAGAGTTCATTTTACCTCGCCATTTCTGCACGATGAATTCAATAAACAGTAAGCTTTTCAGAACCGACACGATCCTGGATTATTATTTGGATACTCAAGCTGGATGTCGAGTAATCATGGTGGTTACTCAAGAGTAATCATGGTGGTTAGATCATGGCTAGCCTCTGAACCAGGGACCCCCCTCCACAGCTAATGTTACAACTAATAGTACATAATATAGCAACGCTCAGATAGCAATTGGTTCTTCCAGCCGTAATTTAAATGTGATTCAAGGAAATGATAGTTTCATAGTTAATCAACATTTCCAAAGGTAATCTTACAACTCGAAATTTTATCAGCCGTAGTCTTCCAAAATTTTAAATAAAATAACATTTGGAACCTATCTATTGGGTAAGCACACTTCTCTCAGCCAAAGACCGTAGCGATGAATCCCAGCAGGGCATGACACTAGAATTTCAGGAAATTGTTAGAGAAAAGGTAAATAACTTTCCAGTCATATACTGTATAAAGTGGTTTGTTTTTTTTAACCATGAGATCATTTTAGTGTGGACCGGGGGGGGGGGGGGGAGACTTAACAGGCAAAAACACTTTTACTTGGTAAAACTGCTAGGGAAGAATATAATCTCTGCCCACAGAACCTAATAGAACGAATTTTATTTCTCAACCGTATTCCGCTATTTTAAAATAAGGACTGGCGTGCCAAAGTCAATAGCAATATTACGCTATGTGAGAGCAATGCGATTTTTCTATCTGGTTGCAAAGAACGGAAATCAGGTTCATGCTGATGAACTTCCTTTACGTAGGCCGCAGTTTAAAGTGAGAATGCAGTGGGTGGACTGCAACTCCCAGAATTCCCCATTGCATGAGATACATAATTGCATGCAGGCTAGGGAATTCTGGGAGTTGAAGTTCTCCCATATTAAAGTGGCTCAGGTGAGGTTGGGATGCATATATATATATATATATATATATATATATATAGATAGATAGATAGATAGATAGATAGATAGATAGATAGATAGATAGATATAGATATAGATATAGATATAGATATAGATATAGATATAGATATAGATATAGATATAGATATAGATATAGATATAGATATAGATATAGATAGATATAGATATAGATATAGATATATAGATATAGATATATAGATATATAGATATATAGATATATAGATATATAGATATATAGATATATAGATAGATAGATAGATAGATAGATAGATAGATAGATATATAGATATAGATAGATATATAGATATATAGATATATAGATATATAGATATATAGATATATAGATATATAGATATATAGATATATAGATATATAGATATATAGATATTTGATATATATATAGATATATATATTTGATATATATATAGATATATATCAGATGATATATAACTCTGGAACGCCTCCAGCAATTTCAACCAAACTTGGTACACAGATGATTTACTCTCTGGAAAAAAGTACTGTGGGGGTAAGACACCCCTAACACCCCTCGGGGTGTGTGTTCTGTTAAGTTACAGCCTGCTGTGCCTTAAAATGGCTTCTACCGTACTGCCGTAAAATGGCTTCTACCGTACTGCCGTAAAATGGCTTCTACTGGACAGCGCTGTGGAGTTGCCATGGTAACGGCTTCACAGTACTCCACAAGGCGGCTCCCTCTGGTAAGGGGGAAAATCCAATATTAGAAATTGTGGTGACGTTCATGGAAGGAGGATTGGGATACATAAATATCCGGCCAGCGCCAGGTTATCAGGTAGTTTCACAATAAAGAGTGATTGGCAGATAAAGCCTGCTCTAACCCTTCGTTTAAATAGGACTCAATCATGAACTGAAAAATCGTCCATCCTGATGTGGAATATGGGGCAGGTGCTCATATGACGGCATGCGTTATACTCACTGAACAACTTCTACGTGGTCCAGAGCCCATTGATCGTGGCCTGAGCCACAGTGGCGGGATTGCCACCAGCGAAGTAACACGCCCTTCATTCGTGCCTCCCTAGAAATGAGAAACGACACAGTGAGAGAGCAGAAAAGAATAGAGCATAGAATAATAGAGTCGGAAGGGACCTAGGAGGTCTTCTAGTCCAGCCCCCTGCTCGAGCAGGAGACCCTATACCAGGGGTCAGCAAACTGCGGCTCTGGAGCCGCATGTGGCTCTTTCCTCCCTCTGCTGCGGCTCCGTCACCGGTCGGCACCACAATTTTGAGAGGCACTTCTGGTGGGGGAGGGGGGGAGAAACACAGTGCGACAGGAGAAGACTCTACGGCAAGGGGTGGGTTTCCCAGTTGTCTCCACAACTGATAGGGCTTTCGGTTATGACAGGTAGAGGAAAAAGGACGCCATGCTAGGAGGAGACTCTATGGTGGGGGAACTGAACTTCCGGTCAGCTCCAGAATTGAACAGGGGGCTTCCGGTTAGGACCTTTGTGGCTCCCGGTGTTTTCCGTGGGAAACGGGTCCAAATGGCTCTTTGAGTGTTTAAGTTTGCCGACCCCTGACCTATACCATTTTAGACAAATGGTTGTCCAGTCTCTTTTTGAAAGCCTCCAGTGATGAAGCACCTACAACTTCTGATGGCAAGCTATTGCACTGGTTGATTGCTCTCACCGTTAGGAAATTTCTCCTTAGTTCCAGGTTGCTTCTCTCCTTGGTTAGTTTCCAACCATTGTTTCTTCATTAAATGTCAAGGTGTTAAGATTATTGCTAGAATTAAGCAAATTTTATCTATCTATCTATCTATCTATCTATCTATCTATCTATCTATCTATCTATCTATCATCTATCTATCATATAGATAGATCTTTATCTCTCCCTCCCTCTCTCTCTCTCTCTCTCTTTCTATATATCTATATTTATATAAGTGTGTGTGTGTGTGTGTGTGTGTGTGTACACAGATGACTTACTCTCTGGAAACAAATAGTGTGGGGATAAGACATCCCTAAAACCCCTCAGGGTGTGTGTTCTGTTCAGCCTGTTGTGCCTTAAAATGGCTTCTACTGTATTGCCATAAAATGGCTTCTACTGTACAGTGCAGTGGAGTTGCCATGGTAATGACTTCACAATACTCCACGAGGGGGCTCCCTCTGGTAAGGGGGAAAATCCAACATTAGAAATTACGTTTGGTCCAGACATTTTCCCCCTATATATAAATACCCGGGCAACGTCAGATTATTGATTAGTATATACTGAAAAAAAAAAATCCAATAATCTGAGGAGAGAACCAGCGTAGAACTTCAAGGAGAGAACCAACCTAGAACTAAGAAGAAATTTCCTGACAGTGAGAACAATCAATCAGTGGAACATCTTGCCTTGAGAAGTTGTAGGTGCTCTAATACTGGAGACTTTTGAAGAAATTGGACAACTAATTAGGCTTCCCGCCTAAGCTGGAGGTTGGACTAGAAGACCTCCAAAGTGCCTTCCATTAATCATCCCATTTTGAGTTCTAAAGCCATTATGAAAATCTCTCAAGTAATCTGGTTGTTGAAAACAGTATTAGGATCTGGCCACTCTGCACTAGAAATGGCTCTGAGGAATGCAGAGTGACTTAGAGTAGGTCACACTTAACCTAATTCCCCCCAAAATTGGGAGTATGATGTGTAAAATCTGGAGCTTCTGAAGGAAACATAAATTATAAAGCAGAAGATCTCATCCCTGGGCCGCCTGTCTCCTTGTTTCTAGTTTTATAAGTAGTTTTTTTCAAAATTGAACTGTTTTTTTTAAATATTTATCTCTTTATTCTTTGTGAGCCATTCAGAGTGGCCCTATTTGTGAGGAGTATAAATTTAACAAAATAAATAAACGCACCCAATAAACCAGTTCCCCTTCACTGGGGAAGTTGAATTCGCTAAAGATAACAATTGGTTTGGCTGCACGTTTTCAAAGGTGGTATTTTGTAGTTTTTGTGATCGATTCCAAAGGCAACCTTTCAGTAACCAAGGGATTTTCAATCTCTCTCAAAACCAGATTTTATCTGTACTTTATTCAGGGATTAGATGATTTAGACCAAGGGTAGTCAACCTTTTTATACCTACCACCTACTTTTGTATCTCTGTTAGTAGTAAAAATTTCTAAGCGCCCACCGGTTCCACAATAAAGTAGGGAAGTAACTTTACTTTATAAAATTTATAAAGCAGAGTTACAGCAAACTCCTACTGCCCACCATGAAAGCTGGAACACCCACTAGTGGGCGGTAGGGACCAGGTTGACTACCACTGATTTAGAAAGAAGGAGGACAGGCAGAACCTGCAGGTGGAACAGTGGTGCGTTTCAA